>NC_033622.1:7729327-7927595 GCF_001540865.1 Ananas comosus
ACCGGAGCAAGCTTGCTTCCGGGCCGGATTCCGGCGCATGGCGGCATGCACGGCGGCCAGGACGGGTGCGGGGAGGTGAGGAGTAACCGTGCTCACCTCGATTGACGGCGGGGTGCGCCGGCGGGTCGGGAAGCAAGCTCAGCCCGCACGATGCTCCGGCTCGGTTCCACGGGCAATGGCGGCCACGGCGGCGCCGAGAGAGCTCCGGACGGCGGAGGAAGGTTGCAGGAGGCCGGAGGGTGCCAGGAGTGCGGCCTCGAGCGGCGCGGGCGGGGAGAAGCCGCGGGCTTGCTCGGACGAGCGGGTTTGGGCGGCGCGGCTGCGAGACCGGCGGCGGCGGCGGCGCGTCGGCGGCGCGGGCGACGGCGGAAGGGGCGCCCGGGCACGGGGATGTCGGCGGAGTGGTTTCCAGGCGGCGACCGGTCGCGCCTGCGCGGCAGCTAATGCAACCCAGCTCGGCCTGAGCTCGGCCTGGGCTGCTGCAGGCGGCTGGAGCGGCTGCGGCGCGCTCCGGCGGCTCGTGAAAGTTTGAGGAGCCCAAGGATCTATCTAGATTGTATCTATCACTAGAGGGGGGGTGAATAGGTGAACGGCCAAAAACCACAAATCTCGATGCAATAAAAATAAATGCGTAAGCACACCGAGATTTACGTGGGAAACTCCACTTGGAGAAAAACCCACGGACCCAACACGCGAAAAAACAATTCACTAAGAGAAAAATTACAAGTGATTACCGACTCCACGGACTCTACCTCTCTTAACCTCCTATGAATCTTCGCGCTACCCTCGGGTTGTCCACGCCCTCACGTCCGAATCCACGAACGCTTCCACTTCGAATCCACGAAGCTTCAATCACGCCGAATCACGACGCCACTCGAATCCACGGAGCCACGATCCGAATCCAGGAACCGCCGTCAAATACGCCGAATCCACGACGCCACCATGAAGAATATCATGAATATGGTGATCCTTCGCCTTGGAGTGTTGTAAAACTAAGGAATAAGACTCCAAGCAAAGCGGAGATCAAATCGACATATTAATTTCAACTATTTAATATCTCGATTTGATCTAAAAGAGCTTTTTGTAGAAAATAGGTTTTTTGATCAAATCCGAGCCTCTAGGGTTTTCAAATATGTATTTTCGTGATGCTTGATCAATTAGAGAAGCCAATAAGCTTATTTATAGACTTTAGAATCAATTGGAGTCGAATTAGAAAGTTTATTTCAAAAACCGCACCTTGTACCGGAACAAGGAATGTTGTCCGGGCTACACCATGACGGAAGATTTTTCTGCGAAGTTCCTGTACCCTGGATAGGCGTTGCTTGTTCCGGAACAGGGCTTGTACCGGTACAGCGTGAAGCTTGTACCGAAACAACCATCAACTTCTGCGCAAACGTTGATGGCTGTACCCTGGACAGAAAAGCCTTGTACCGGTACAGCATGCAATTTCGCTGAAAATGCATTGTTTGGATTTTACAAACTCTTAGAAACTTTCTAATCAATTACAACTTGAAAAATCATGATTCTAAGATCTATAATTAGTATGAATCACCATAAACGGATTTAAAACTTACCAACGCATCGTGATTCAAGTTTTGCGTGTTTTGGTCCTTTCCGATTCTTCGAAGTCTTGGATTCTTCGATCTTCAATATTCCTCTCCGAACTTCTTCAAGACTCGACTCGACCACGAAACTTGCCAACACATAGGACCTAACAATCTCCCCCTTTGGCAATTTGTGACAAAACACACAAAAACTCACAAATTACAATTCTAAGAAAAACGAAGTTCAATGTCATCACCAAAACATCGAACCCTCGCGTGTAATCCAAATACAATTTGAAAATCAAAACTTACATCAAACTCCTAAAACAGACTCTTGACTTAGACGCAATAGGAGTCTTGAAGTCTTGATTTCCTGCAAAATACATTCAAAAATGATTAACCTTAAATTTTATACCTTCTCCCCCTTTGTTCTTCACAGTCTCGAACACAATCTCCCCCTTTGTTCTTGAACTCATCAACTTCTGCTTAGTTCATTGCCCTTTCATCCATGCTCTCCCCTTCATCTATGCTCTCCCCCTTTTGTCAAAAATTGCAAAAAAAGCAAATAGAAAGAGAAAACAGACTAGAAAAACATAAGAGATAGTCATCATAGGTACAGGCCTAAACAAAAGTAAAAACATACTACAGAAAGATAAGCAAGCAAATCTAAAACATCGTCCTAGAAAGTAAGCATAATAAAGTAAAAGACGAAGCCGAGGAAGATATCACTCCGTGTCCTCATCATCATCACCAGCACCAGCCTCAGAACTCAGCCTCAGGAGCCTCACCAGATGGTGGAATGAGTGGATGTCGTGAGATGACGCTGATACGAAGTAGAAGATGGAGTAGGTTCCCAAATATCATCATGTCTACACCCCTCTTATCTCAATCTCTCTTGATACTTAACTCAAACTTCTTGAAACCGGACTCAACTTTCCTTCCAATATTGTTACCTTCTTCTAACCTTTTCCAATCTTTCTTAACTGATTCCAATGTCGTCGCTTCCCCGAACTAGATGAAGTATCATAACTTTCTCAAGATGTAGGCGGAGGAGCAAAACTAGAAGCTGTCTCGGTGAGGGTGCTGGGCTAGATGCTTCAGGAGGTGGCCTTTGGTCTGATGGAATGTCTGAGAGTGCTAACCGACTTAGCCCAAGTCACTGAATCAATAGGCCCAAGCAACATCGTACTTATCACAAGATGTATCCACTCCATTGGCTTGAAGAATCCTCGTAATTAGAAAGGGAATGGTAGTAGATCCGCTCGAGTTGCACCCTAATTACGTGATCATCCTTTGCCAGATCAGAAATGGAATGTTGATATTCAACCCTCGAGCTTGCTCGGGATGACCAAGTAGATATAGCAAACTAGTCTCTCCCAACGGATGCTCTTTGCTGCGATAGTTGGTTGAACATTGTAGCTCATAACCAAGGATAGCAGGTGATACTCAGGTAATAAGTCCTTGGATTCAATGTAACCATGAGTCATGACACACCGGCTTTGCATATAGCTCCAAGAACAGTATCCAGGTGAGTTGATGCTGGAATCCTCTGATGTATAGAGAAGACCTGAATATCCACATGCATCCCCAAGATCTCTCCAATATCATAGGGGGTAACCGAAAATCTCCTCTGACGCACAACAGTCTCGAAGATAAAAGTGCAGTTTCATCATCTTCAGCAAGCACCTTTCCATTCATATGAAATTCTCTAATAAGTTCACACAGAAAGGAGCCTTCGCAGGGACATCGTCCAACAGGCTCAATAGGCCGCACGTGTAGTAGTTGTCCAAAATCAGGAAAACTCCCGAATCAGATCATGGAAGTTCACGAAGCTTCGCACTATGCATGACTTTGATCAAACAACCCTCGCCGTGCTGGAGGAACCTCTGCACTTGTTTTGAACGTCCCTCACGAGTACGAGAACACCTCCGCGAGATGATTCACCAGCTAAACTTTGCCTTTGTCAAGTTGCGCCAATAGTTCTTCAGATTCTTCAGAGGAGCTCTCCTGATAATCCGATCAGACCCGGACGCTTCTTCTGTGGTACCGTGTCCTTTTAGAAACACCATGACGGACCCGCACCACTTGCCACAGGCTTCGTTCTCCGCACCACCCACCCATATCTCTCTCTTTACGTGCGATCCCTCGCGAAACGGTACATAAAATATCGCGACTTTTGCGAAAATACCGTTTTGTCATCACCGACCTCTTCTCGATCAACGTGTGATCTCCGCAGATCCGTCCGTCAGATTTGCAAACGGATTGCACCAGTGCGATCAGCACCTCGGAGACAACAAAGCTACGATTTCGTTTCACCTCGATCGACCACGGATTCACGACAAAATCCAACCTTCCTTTCAACAGAAGAAAACACACCTAAATACATATAGAATATGTATTTTTGGATTTTCTCGAAATCCGTGCGTCAAACTCAAAATCCGTCAGCGCCCTTAGTTCCAGAACAGCTGAACCGGTCGAAACGAGCTATTGGACTGCTATGAACAGAGTCCGGTACGAGCCAGAAGCCAACTTCCCACCATGGCTTCTCCGGAAAATCGAGTTACTATCACTTTAAGTGAAACTTGGAAATCGCGTAGAATTTCCGTTTTAACTCGTTTTCGCCCGAAACTTGACGAGTGCTTTTGTAATTAAATTACACACAAAAACATCGTCAACTGAGAGTTTAGCTACACTGCAAAAATCTCAGTCCTTACAAACCCTCTTAGAAATTCTTTTAGGGTGCTAGGAGCTTAGTGGACAACTTTGTTAGAAGGAACAAAAGGGTTCGAAGAGCATCCGATAGATTTGACCTTACCGAAATGGGTGAACTCCCCTTATGTCTTCCTTATGTTTTTAAGACATAATTAGATACTTATGCATACTCAATATGACATGTTAGAATTTATGAAAACATAATACATACATGTTATGTGTAGTGAAATTCATGCTCTATGTAGTAGAGGCACATATGTGGACTTGGTCATAAAATGACACTTCATGATGATCTCACCTATTATGTAATAATAGAGAGCATGTTAGATATTACATGTTATGTGTAGGATATTTATACTCTATGTAGTAGAGGTATATAAATTGGACTTGCATTTTAAATGACATGTAGGTGTATTGCCTATTATGTAATAATAGAGAGCATGTTAGAGATAAACAAGGGTTTGATCTTGTTAAACTTGCATGAATTGTGAAATGAAAGAGACTAAGCAATTAGTTGCATGTTAAGGTATACTTGTGGTAGCTAGACAAGGAAAATAATAATATTGTGATATAAGTGCATGTTAGGATCAACATGAAACTAAGTTTGATAAATCTAATCTAGTTGAACAACTAGTGTAACACACTGGATCTGTGCAAATTGCGAGGTTCGAGTGTTTGATTTGAGTTCCGAGCTTTTCCACACCTTGTGGAGGGTCGTAGATGGTGTTCCGACCCGTAGTTCGAAATTCTGGATTTTTGGCTGAGTCCTGAGAGTTTCACTCTCGGGGACCGATCCCTGGTAGGAGAGACCGGTCCCCCTGAGGCAACCGGTCCTCGGGGTCAGAGAGACCGGTTCCCGAGCGCGTGTTTGCGGGAGGGTCCTAAGGGACCGGTCCCTGGTGGGAGAGACCGGTCCCTTTGCCCGAAAACTGCCCAGTCCAGGCAGTGCAATGGTTGATTAGTTGAGGGGCTTTTCTGGATTTTGTTACATTAGAGGGCCTATATGACCTTTCCACTCCCTCTCTCCCTCATTTCTCTCCCTCACACTCTCTCTTACACTCTAGAAAGAGAAGAAGAAGGAGAAGGAAGGAGGAGAAGAAGGAGGAAAGGAAGGAGAGCAAGCTTGGAGGACTTTGGACATCTTCCTTTCCCTCTTTTCTCACCATTAGAGGCTTGGAGCTTGTTGTTGGAGCTTTGTGGAGGAAGGACTTTCAACCCTTGAGCACTTTGAGCTTGGTTTGGAGCTTCTCTTGAGGTTGGTAGCATGTATTCCTCATTTGATGCATGTTTTTCTAAATTTTGCTAGATGAAATCCTAGAATTGAGATTTAGGGTTGATTTTGGGCATTTTGGATTTAGAGCTTTTGGAGCTTGATCTCTTGGATTAGAACCTTCCTCTAGGTTGGATTGGAAGGGTTCTAGCTCTCTTTTAGAGCTTGTGAGGATTTTTACTCTATAGGTGAGCTTTTAGCCCCTTTGCCTTAGATGCTTTATGATTGATCATAGGGTTGTTTGTAACGTATGGGTATCTCTTCTCTTGTGACCTTTAGGATACTAAGAGAATTGTGGACAACTCCGTTCGGCGAAACAAAGGAGTTATAGCGAAGCTTCGGTGTGTTTGACCTCGCCAAAAATGAGAAAATCTCATTTTTGCCGATTTGAGTATCGTAAAATAGAAATTTATGCATTTTTATATTAGATATATTATTTATGAATTTTAGAATGCTTAAAATGCTTATATTGTATACAATGCATTTTTGGACCTCTATGTAGTAGAGGGCTTGTATGTGAGGTTTATGCTTGAGAATTAGCATTCGCATTTGGGACTTGGAATCATATTTCATATAGTGAAAATGACATTGTAATATGCCTTTGGACTTAGGAGAATTCATTAAGCCATAAAGTGGCTTGGGACTTAAACATCATGTGAATTAGTGAGCTAATGTCATAAAGCGACAGTGAGCTTGGGTCATATATGAACCTAGTGGATAATGCCATAAAGAGGCATGGGAATTGGAACATGCTTCGATATAGCAATGTTATAGTGTCATGAAGAGGAACTAGACTTGTGAATGTTGGGTCTTCACCTTGTGATATAGAACTAGACCGTTGGGTTACTAGTGGCTATTACCATATTCGAGACATGATGATTGGATACTTGAGATGGTGACTATGCTTGCTTGCCATTTGTGCTTATTCGCACATGCTTGTGAGGGTCGCTCCCTACAAGCCAGCACTCCGGAGTTGGCCTACGCGACTTATGTTTGTTCGTGCGGTATAGGAATGTTGTCCTCTCTAGGAATGAGAGCTAGAACATTCCCACTCATTTCTAGAGTGGGAATGTTGGAGCTACCACCGACACTTAGGTGGCACAAGATGGACTACATTTATGTAGGTTCTTAGACAAGATTGAGCAATGATGACATTAAACCGGGATATGACAAGGTAGGCTAAGTAGTTGGATGACTTGGACATGCTTTTAGCATACTATTGGACATTTGGGTGGATAGAATATCGGATAGCATTACAACTTATTGTTATCATGTTACTTATGGCATAGTAATTTAGCATACAATGCATGCTTTCATATTAGCAGTTTATCTTGTTACTTATCTCTCTTACCTGACTCTTTTGGGCCTAGTGGTGCGTTGTGCTGAGGTTAGTAATTGCCCACTGGGAACTATAAATTATAGTTCTCACGCCCCCTGTTTCTGGTTTTCTTTTCAGAGCCTTCCACACCGGGCGAGGCTAGGGATCGCGGAAAGGGCATCGCCTCGAGCTAGCCCTTTGGTGAGGGACGTATCGATAGGTGGTCTACCTCTCATCGGTTTTATTTTTGGAGCGGTTGAGAGTTGTACCATGTATAAAGACCACCCATTTTGTATTTTCAGACAGATGTTTGTACTTTATATTTTTATTAGTGGACTGGTTTACTGTTCTCTACTTGTTGTTAGTATGTAGCTGCTAGTTGCTCTGATATCTATAGTTGTTTTACTTTTCCTTGCTTTCATACTTCTATTGTTGTAGACCCCTTATATGTGCAGGCATATGGAGGGTCTCAGCACGCACTGGGCGGGCCTATGCCGGGTCCCGGGCCGTGACAACTAGTTTATAACATTGTGATACTGCATTCGATCTAGGGATCGATAGTTGCCTTCTATGTATGGGACATGTGAGTTGAGATTTGAATGCCCTTGGGCGAATGATAAGAAGGAAAAATGCATGTAAAAATTAATTGGTGGAACTTACTTGCATGATGATAATTCTATTTCATATAGTAGGGACTTGGTAGAAAAGTATATGCATGGATGCATCATGGGCATTGTAAATATTTTGTAATACCTATGCATATGGCATAAGGTAGTGATTCCCTTAGCTATAGTGGAATAGTATAAGTGTGAACTCTCATTTGAGACTTGAATAATAGTGAACTATCCTAGATAGGATGATGACAAGTGTTATGTGCTTATGAACTAATGACTTATACTTGACATAGTAAACTTGAACGTCATGTAGTGACATTGGAACTAGTAAATAACTACACTTTGACAATGTGACACTATATTGGACCTTTGGGTCATTGGTACTATTTCCATGTTTTAGACATGATGACCGAGAGCTGGATACTATTGATCATGTTTGTTTGCTATTGTGCTCATTCGCACATTCTTGTGAGGGTCGCTCCCCACAAACCGGTACTCCGAAGATAGCCTACGCGACACAAGCTCGCCCGTGCGGGATTGGGCTCTGAAATGGGATGCCGTGGGGGAGGCTCATTCCTAGAGTGGGAATGTTGACTACTACGGGGCCATTTTAGGCACGGCGCAAGCCGGACTACACATGTGTAGATGCATGACGAGAATTGAACTATGATACCTAAAGTGTAATGTGGAAACTACTACTAGATGGTGCATATTAGTTGGACTAGTGGACATGCATGATAGTGCATATTGTGGACCTTATGTTAGTCATCCATAGCATTGACACTCTAGTGGTAGTATATTTACATCTATGTTGATGAGTATAGATGCATGAATAGAATAGCAATGAAAAGCATAATTCACTCTTTGTAGCATTATGGACATAATGAATATGCATGTAAATTAACATTAGCATATAATCGAACATATGAGATTAGAACATCCTGTACATGATAGTTAATCCTTTAGTAGAGGCATGACTATGATTAAACTTGTTTAATTTACTTGCTTTTTATATATGTTGTTTACTTACCCCTTATTAGCATGCCTCAGTTGACCTAGTGCTGTATTTCGCCACTCTCAGTGGCTTACCCACTGGGAACTATTGTTTAATAGTTCTCACCCCCATTTGTTGATGGTTTTTGTTTCAAACCCTTCCGCGGCGGGAAAGGTTAGGAATCGTGGCAAGGGGTTAGCGACTAGCTAGAGCCCCTACAGAGATATTTAAAGGGACCCAATGTCATATTTCTTTTTGTATTTTGTGAAAAGATGTATTATGTATTTGATTTAGAAATGTTGTTAGACTTTTGGATTTATATTTATGCATTTTGTATATCTTGTGGATCTCTTTGTGATAGAACATTAGTGATTTTATATTACTCGCTCTGATAGCCTTGTTAGGACTTGATCTTGTTCATTCTTGTGTTAACAAACGCCTTGTGTGCATCATGGTTGGTTGGTGTACACGGCGGGTCTGTGCACGCGTTGGGCGACTTCCGCTGGGCCGGGGCATGACATAAAGTGACCATAAAAAATAAGTATCCTTTGCCGAGCATTTGTAACGTGTTTGATCAACTGTAAGTATCCATTTTTGGTGTTTTTAGGGTAAAAGAACTTGGAGGTGAGCTAGTAGCCTACAGAAGCCTAATTGCAAGTGTCTACGGGCAACTAAGAGCATTCTAAGTTGAGTTGTGTTCTACGAAAGTAAATAAATCACTTCTATGTCTATAGAGAATAACTAAATTAAGTTATACATATTGCATGGTTGTTTAAATAACAGATATGCATACATGAGGCATATATTGCTTGGAATGATTAATTTTGCTACTATGCATGAGTAAATGTGCATGTTATATTGGACAAGTAAATGCTTGCATTGTTATATTGCATTATATATTTATGGACCAGCTATAGGTTGACATTCTCTAGGATTGTTAGAGAACTCTATATACGAACCTTCAAATACAGCCATTGAACATAATTGGAAAATATAGTGGTAGAATGACCACTTGGACATGAATGACATTAAACTTAGAGAGGTTGGCAACATAGGGTGAAATATATTGACTCTTGTCGAGATTATGAAAGTGGCAATTTCGCTACCTACGGACTTAGGGCAAAACTGGGGACGGTGATTTCATTTCTCGGCAGCTAATAAACATTTCGTGACTTGTGGACTTATGGCTAAGTGGTGTGGCGATTTAGCTACCTAACGCCAAATGAAGGCAACGATTCCGCATGTCATTAACTCAAGATAGAGTCAGATGACATGACTAAGATAATGAATTTAGTGAGTTAAAAGATAGTTTAAATCACATGAGTAGGTTTCGTTATTATGAGTAGAGGTATAAGTATGATTAGTTCTAATGGCATATAGTAAAAATTTATATACTTATGTGATTATCTATTATTTGCTAACCCATACTTATGCTACCTCCTTTGGACCTAATGGGTCGAGCTTTTTTCTTGGGTGGTTGTACCTACTAAAAACTATGTTTATAGTTCTCATTCCCATATTTTTTAGGTATATTTAAGGCAGTCGCCACGAAGAAAGGAAAGTGTGTAAATCAGTAGAAACCATCCTTCCATTTTGTTTTGGTATTTCCAAAGTTACACCCCGTACGGAATAATGTAATGAAAGAGAAAAGAAAATAAAAAATGCAAAGCTTATTTTGGGATTGTATGTAGGAAGAAATTTGTGTATGTAATTGAATGGTACGAGTGATGTAATAGAAGCAGTTTTACTCCTATTTGGAATGTAAGATGTATACTGGCTGTAATGCCTTGGGAGGATAGAAAAGCTCTATTTGTTCAACGGGTCTGGTGTACATGCTCGATGAGTGCTTCCGTTGCAAGCTCGAGGCGTGACAAGTAATAATTGTAGCAACATTAGTGGAGATTCAGCTATTTGGATCACATTGGAGTTTCCAACTGTGGTTTTAGCTCTTGTTCGTGGTGTAGCAAAGGAGGAGAACTTGTAGATTGGGTTATTTCAACTAAATTAGAGTTTAGTCATTGTGAATTTAGATTCTCGAAATTGAATCGAGTTTTCGTTAGATTTTTTATTCCAAGTTTTATTCCTGCATAATCCCTATTTGGAGTTGGACTTTCTTTGATTTTCCTACTTGGTTTGGAGCTGTGGAGGGGGGTGAGTGGTTGGATTAAGTTTGTTAATTTGGATGAAATTCAAATTTTTATTAACCGAATGAAAGATTTTAGTGAATTTCGGATTAGATTGATCTAGCAAGTTTCTTGCTGATCTTTTGATATTTTGGGAGTTCATTCTTGCTAGTATTACTGTGATCTTCTTTCTTGGAGCTACAATTACTGCGTTTCTGGATTTAAGATGGGTTTAGTATATCAAATACAATAAACTAGCTATTATGTCTAGTGTGTTATTCAGCCTATACATGATGGGCTTGTTTGGTTCATCCATTTTGGGTATGAAATGGGAATCGGTTTGATCAAATCCGGTTAATTTTGTTTGGTTCGCATGAATCGGTTTGGGATTCTTATTCCGGACTGGAATGGGAATGGCCCATTAGCCTTCAACTTGATTCCGGTCTTCTAGCCCGGATTGAGATTTCATTCCGGAAGCCCACTAAGTTCTCGAAGCCCATGTGACCATCTCACCCTCCTTCTCTTCACCCCTTTCTCATCAAAAAAAAAAAAAAACCTATCCTCTCTCAAAACCCTATCCCTAACCCACATCAATAAAAGTTTTTAAAAATAAATTTGATATTTTTTTTGGAAAACTTATTAGAGAATAGTATTATATTTTTCATAAATTTTAAATAATATAAATTTATATTTGAGAGTAAAATTAGTATTATAGTATCCTATAATTTTTTTAGTTTATACGAACCAAACAATGAAATGTGAATAACTCATTCCAATTCTCAATCCACAAATAAACCAAACGTCTTCGGGGAGTGGGCCATTCCAATTACCATTCCAATTCATTCTCATTCCATTATCCATTCCAATTCCACCCTTGAACCAAACAAGCCCGATATGTTTATGAATGTAGTAGTAGAATGAAAATTTCTATTGGACATAGAATTTTGTAAGCTGAACATAATCAAAGTATCGTATTACTATTCATGGTATTTTCTTTCATGGCCATCTAGGTGAATTGTAGCATTTTATACACTACCAATTCACTAAGCAATCCAAACCAAATACATGTAAATATAACATCGAACTTGATTGCTCTTTTATGCCGGCCTTGGGTAGGAAGGATTAGTGGTAGTGTGGGTCATCTTGTCACGCCTCGACACCCGCCTATTTAGTCGAATTCGGGCACGCCGACAGACTGCCGAACGGATAGAGTTTCCCCTGTACGTCCTAGGCGTCGCAATCAATACAATTCACGATGTTCCAACCAGGAATAGAAATCAAGCATATATTGCATAAGGAAGTATCAAAAAGATAAACAACTAAGTTATTACAAGCATTCACCAGCTTACATTTTTACATCACAGTTTTTTTTACATTCAACTTCCAAATTACAATCTAATTATTACAAATTTATTACAAGTTTGATAAATTCTAGTTCTTTCCTTTCCCTATACCCCTAGGCTATGCCGACACGGGGTACTGCTATCTCTGATTTCTGGGGTAAGGCGCTACCTACGGAGCTACGCCCTTTCCTCGCGTTGTCGCGCCGCTCACGTGCGAACCTGTAACACCCCAAAACAACGTGGGTTGAGAACCAACTCCATGTTTCCCAGTGGGTACGGCCACCCAAGGGAAGAGCTCGACCGACAGGTCCAAAGAAGGCAAACACATGTTAGTCCAATAAGCAGATAGATATATATATATATATATTAATCTTAAATATGCAACTAACATTACCATGCCTTACCTCACAACTGTAACGATGCCATGCTATATGCAACATGAATATATATGCAACAACTAGTAGATCTATTGATTCTACATTCAATCTTGCTAACTTTAGTTCATATCATCCAACTCTAAGGTTTCTATTACCTTAGGTTTATCACATTTACCACTAGCCCTCAAGTTTCTATCTACCTTATTCCAGCTAGCCACCCGACTCGGCCTCGAGTCAATCAACAGTGGATAATCCGCGCTCTGCCCGGCTCGAGGTGAAGGAACTCTCACATGCACCTCAGCCTGCAAGCCAAGAACCACATCACCCAACGGTCCGCCCAAAGGTCCGTGCACCGTGGTCAGGGATCCCACGGTGGGAGAGGAACATGCCGCATACACCCACAGCCGAGATCCTCGATAGGGAGAGGAACATGCCGCATACACCCTAGCGCTCTCTGTTCTTGCTCAGTCATAATCCTCGAAGTTCTTCCGGTAGGAGAGGAACATGCCACATGCACCCGCAGCCAAGAACTATCGAATTCACAATTCCTGGGATTCCGGAATCCACTTCACATAGCTCAAGGGTTGGTCTCAAACCCTATAGTATTGACCTATCTAGGTCCGATGTCCTTTCCACCCTAGGTCCAACTGACTCTAGGTTCAATGCCTCTATCAAATAAACTAGGTTTACTTTAACTCTAGGCTCAATTCTCAACCTATGTTCTCGACAGTAGGTTAATGCCACACACCTAGATTTAGTTAACTCTAGGTTTATTCTCAACCTATGTTCTTTAACACTAGGTTAGATGCCACTCGACCTATGTTTAATAACACTAGGTTTATTGTCATTCATGTTCAACCTATGTTTAATACACTAGGTTAGATGCCACTCGACCTATGTTTAATAACACTAGGTTCATTGTCATTCATATTCAACCTATATTTGGTCACGGGCCGGGCCCGGCCAGTCCCGAGCATGTTTCAGCCCGGAAAATGTGGGCCGTGCCGGTCCGGCACGGCCCACATTACACCCCTAACTGCATTCCACCGCAACTTCATAACTACAGAAGTTCGGCGCCTTACACATCTTGTGCCCAAGATTTGGGTCAAGTCCGAGTATTGGCTGATTCCATGTCAACTATATTAGCCGTGGGATTAGACGGCGATACTAGACAAAGACATCTCCATTGGATTGTGCCGAGGACACTTTGTTAGTGCTTTTTGGTGATTTGTTTGCTCATATACGTCGACCATACCCTGCAAGAGCTTAGTATGCTTGACCTGAGCTCATATACGTCATCCACGAGCGGGCCGCTCCTCTCGAGTGCCATTTTGGAGGTTTGCGGCTTGATTTAGTTAGATTTTTATTTTCACGTCAATGACTTGCCAAATTTTTGGTATATATCAAACGTGAGGCGGGTGTAGTGTCAAGACTTAGAAATTTTCTCCAAGATTTTTCTTTGCAATCACTCAAACTCCAAAGTGGATATTTGTCGGAGCTTTTGCCTTGATCTTCTAAAAGCATCTCTGTGGATCTCGGGACTGATGGCGCAGGAACCGAGGAGTCTCTTAGAGTTTCTATGTTTTCAAAAGATGTATTTATTAGTACTCTTGGGAATTTGTAATCTCCTCTTTTGGCTTGTAATTTCATGCCACATAGCATCTTTCTGTTGGTGAGTGCCTTTAAATAGATGTGAACTCCCCCCCCCCCTTCAACTCAGAATCCTCTTTTGTAATTCTCTACTTCAAAAGGAATAGAAGAGCTTTTTTCATCTCTCTCTATTCTTCTTAGTCTAGGGCCAGTATTTCCTAACTTAGCAAGTAAAGAGGTAGGCTTGCTCACTTCGCGAAGGAAGGCAAGCGCCACACGGGCTAAACGAGCAATTTAGCTTAAGTCCGTGACAGTTGGTATCAGAGCGAGTTTGCTGTTGGAAAGCGATGTCGACGTCGGAAACTGCCGTTTGTGACGTTGTGCCTGAGCCCATGGCGACCAAGCACGGTAAGAGCAAGGAGGCGCAGACTCTGGCAAGAGAGTTTGCCTTACTTGAGGACCCCATAAGCATGTTGGAGGATTCTATTGCTAAAGTGGATGTTGCGGCTGCCTTGGCCATGTTCCGTGAGCAGCTCAAGTAGTTACGCCATGACCCCATCGTGATGATGACAAGAAGGCGCTGATCGAGAAGATCGTCTCCCGTAGCGATGATCGACCTCAAGACGAGGGTGGCAATTCTTGAAAAAATGGTGGCTTGTGGCATCGAGACACAGAAGGCATACACCCCAAAGATTCGCGTCCCTGAACCCTAATGCTTTAAGGGCACGCGTGATGAGAAGGATATTGATAATTCCCTATGGCACAAGGAGCGCTATCTTAGGGCGCTACGGTTGGAGAACGAGGATGACAAGGTCCAAACCGCTTCTATATACCTCGCCAATGACGTAATGCTCTGGTGGCAACAGCATTCTGCAGAGACTGCGAAGGGCCAATACAAGCTAAAGACTTAGGAGGACTACGTACGCAGGCTGGAGGCATAGTTCTAGCCGGAGCACATCGAGTACTTGGCGCGGAGGCAACTTCGACAACTCAAGCACACGGGAAACCTCAAGGAGTACGTCAAGGAGTACTCTACGCTAATGCTTGCCATCACTAGCATGGCTGAGGAGGATAGACTATTCTTCTTCCTCCACGGTCTGCAACCATGGGCTAACAAGGAGCTTGTGGCGAGGTACGTCAAAGATATGAGCTTCGCTATTTCCTTGGCGGAGAAGTTACCGGAGTATGAGAAGCTGGATTTCACTCATGGCAAACCACCTAAGACAGGCAAGGACAAAGGTAGGGGAGACCGCCGCGAGCAGCGAGATCACAAAGGCCAAGAGCGAAAGGGCCTTCTGTAGAAGAGGAAAATCTCTTGCTATGTCTGCAAAGCTTATTATTGGGTGTGGGATTGCCCAAAGAAAATGACTGTCAATGCCATCCAAGCCGAGGAGGGTCAGGACAAGGCGAAGATAAAGATGGGTGTGTTGCGGCTCGGCAGCACGGTCTAGGGGCAAGCGAGTAGTAGCAAGCCACTCAAGAAAGAGCTTCTGATCTTGAGGCCAAGCGGATGGGCCTCAAACTCGAGGAGGACACGAGCAAAATCAAGGCTGTTAACTCAGTGGCACAGTCTGTCACAAGGGTAGCCAAAGGGGTGACGATTGCTGTAGGACCCTGGACGCGTATAGCGAACTTCACCACCGCTACCATCGACGACTTCAAAGTCATCCTCGGCATTGACTTCCTCGCTTTTATCGAAAGTAGTCCCGATGTTGTATCTCGAGGCCTTGAGCATTATGGGGGAGGCGGCCCCGTGCATGGTCTTGGTAAGCCACGGTAAGCCGGCGGCAACCCACATCCTCTCAGCTATGCAATTGCGAAAGGGGTTGAAGCACAGAGAAGTTACTTACCTTGCGGCCATCTGCTAGGTGAGTGGAGAGGACCTTGAGAATGAGGGCCCTCCAGCAGAGATTGATGTAGTCCTAGAAGAGTTCAAGGACGTCATGCCCCAGGAGTTGCTCAAGAAACTTTCGCCCAGGAGGAAGGTGGACCATGCGATCGAGCTTGAGCCAAGAGCCAAGCCACGAGCGACGGCACCATACCGCATGGCCCCGCTAGAGCTCAAGGAGTTGCAATGTCAGCTGAAGGACCTCCCCTATGCGGGCTTCATCAGGCTGTCGAAAGCACTCTACGGAGCACCAGTCTTGTTCTAAAAGAAGAGCGACGGAAGCCTGCGGCTCTATATTGATAATAAAGCACTCAACAAGGTGATGGTAAAGAACAAGTACTTTATTTCTCTAGTTGCAGATTTGTTCGACCAACTTGGCAAAGCGAAGTTCTTCACCAAATTAGACCTTCGCTTGGGGTACTACCAAGTTAGGATTCCGGAGGGCGATGAGGAAAAGATGGCATGCGTGATGAGGTATGGAGCCTACGAGTTCCTCATCATGCCATTCGGCCTGATGAATGCACCGGCGACCTTTTGCACCCTGATGAACAAGCTATTCCACCATTATCTCAATTGCTTTGTGTTAGTGTGCCTCGATGACATTGTCATGTACAGCAACACTATGGAGGAGCACGTAGAGCACTTGCGGACGATCTTCCAAGTGCTGCGGGAAAACTAACTTTATGTCAAGAGATAGAAGGTGCACTTCCTTGGCCATTAGATAGGCCGAGGACAACTCTGCATGGACCAGTAAAAAGTATGAGCAATCTGCGAGTGGGAAGTGCCCACGACGGTGTCCGAGCTGCGATCCTTCCTCGAATTCATCAACTATTATCGCCACTTCATCGCGGGCTACTCCGCTCGAGCAGCCCCTTTGACGGACTTGCTGAAGAAGACCTAGTCATTGGACTGGACCCCTCGATGCGTGGATGTCACGCCCCGCCCCGAAACCACTACCAATATGGCACGATTCGGCCGCGGCGACGGACCGCCGAACGGACAGCATCTCCCTTGTCCGCCCAAGGCTCAACGACAGGAATGTGTACAAGAATTTACCCAGGACTTCAAATTCTAAACATACACATTCAACGAGGGCACAAACAGTGCCGACAACAAGAAGAGCAGGTAATCCACAAGATATACGAGTGAAATAAAGAGAGTACTTTACTAACTATTACAATAGTTGCATTCATTACATAGGTGACTAATGCAAAAAGGAAAGCTACTATACTACCACGGTCTCACTGGTCGGGCACGACGCCCTTGCCGCGGTCCTCTCTCTGCAGCCCTGAATCTACCACTGGAAATAGAGTGGGGTGAGAACTATCTTCCATAGTTCCCAGTGGGCTCGGCCGCCGACTCTGCCGATCTCCCCACTAGGTCCAAGTGGGCACAAGTAACAACAGATAGATAGATAGATAGATATGTATCTGAAAGCTGTAAATGCAGTAGTAGGAAAACTATGCTACTATGCCCATAATCATGAATATGAATGCATGCGTCATATAATAAGGTTTACTACCAAGCTAACAAATTCGATCCATGTTCGAATAGTAATGTTCAATGACATTAATAAACCTTTAACCTTTTCATTTACCCAATCTGTGGCGAGGCCCTAGGGCTCGCCCATGACTCACCTTTCAATCCCAAAGTGGGGAGGGAGCTCCAAGTGCACCCAAGCCCGGGACCGTCTGCGGACCTCCATGTGGTCCGGACCTCCAAGTGGTCCTAGTCGCGCGACACTCCGGAGTACTCGACGACAATCCCCTCCATGTGGGGATTGGATGGCTATACCATCCCAAACGCAGACTGTGAGCTAGATCTATCCTCTTCAAGTGAGGAGGCTCTACAACTAGAGTCAATAACCGAATCGAATCCTCTCTAGGGGAGGACGCCCTATACTAGGGTCAACGACTATCGCGGAATCATCGGTTCCCGACATTCATGCAATGCTATTTAGTTTTCTAAATTCATTGTTCACAAGGCATTTTCTAAGGGATCCACCTATCCCTAGGTCTATCGACCCCTAGTGTTATTTACACTACATTAATGCCACTCGTCATCATTTATCGTTCGGATGCCACTCGTGTTCTTTAACACTATCCACTACTTCCTATGTCATCAACACCCCCATCGGGTTCATCTCTTTTCTTTCGCACCGTAGGATCCACGTCTCGACCCAATCATCACCTATCTAAATTACCAAGCGTTCCCAAGCACACTAGGTCATAAATTAGAAAGCATAAGGAATGGAGCTACTATGCAATCCTACCATGCAACATGCAGAGATGAGATTAAATGCAATCTAAGACATAGAAAGGAGTTCGAAAGTTTCGGATGACACCCCCCACCTTTAATCAATGTAGAGGTTGCGGAAATCTCTCCTGGCGAGCTTTACGAAGAGGCTTTAGCCTTCCTCGCCTAAATCCAAACTATCCCGGCCCGATTTTGCCGAGAACTTCACGTCGGTTCGCCGAATGCCGAAATCGACTTCGCCCCCGCGTTTTGGGACCTATCAATAGGGTTTCCAAGGCTTCAAATGAGATCAATCTCACACTTTTACAAAAACCCCATTTTGGAGCCCTAGGTTTGCACCTATAGCAAACCACCTAATAAATCCCTAGATTCTTGGGATTGATCTATTTAGAAGCTAGCTTAGGGTTCATTTGACCCATTCCAAAGCATAAAATCCAAAAACCCTAAGTTCTAGGAGCTAGGGTTTGTAGCTTACCTCTTGAGCTACACCAATGGGAAGAGGAGAGGGAGAGGAAGATGCTCCTAGCTTCCTTCTTCTTCTTCTCCTTCTTCTTCTTCTTCTCCTCCTTCTTCTTCTTCTTCTCTTTCTTCTTCTCCTTCTTTGTTATCTCTAGAGAGAGAGAGGGAGCAAGAGAGAAATGAGAGTGAGAGAGAGAGAAATGAGAGAGTGTGAGGGAGAGAGAGAGCTCAGCCCACTCAAATAAAGGCCATTTTGCATAAAAGCCCCTCAACTTTCACTCCTGTGCACTGCCCTCACTGGGCAATTTTCGCGCGAAGGGACCGGTCTCCCCGACTTAGGACCGGTCCCCGAGAGCTTCCCTCGGGCGCACGCGTTCGGGAACCGGTCTCTCCCCGAGAGACCGGTCCTCACCTGGGAGACCGGTCCCCGAGAGCTCGATTTTCAGGACTTAGCCAATTTTTGGCAATTCTCGCTAGGACCACGTTCGGGAACCGGTCCCTCCCTGCCAGGGACCGGTTGCATCACGCAATCCCGCTTAACCCAGCCAGGGGAACCGGTCTCTCACCTCCAGAGACTGGTCCCCGAGAGTAATCTTAGCCCAATGATGCAGTTTGCATCATTTGCTCTCGCGGACTCAACTCCAAAGCACTTTTTGTGTTTGGGACATTCTCAACTCCCACAAAGGGTATGCTTTCGACGATTAGTCGATCCTGGATGAAGTACAATCCTCGTATTTCGAGAATTCACTTCCTTACAGTGGAGGTATTCAAGGAGTTGAAGTGGGCGGTGATAGAACATTTGATGCTACGTCTTCCTGACTACAGCCACCTATTCGAGGTGCATACTGATGCCTCAGACTTCGCCATTGGCGGTGTCCTCGTGTAGGACGGACACCCTATCACCAACGAGGCAAGCTCAACGACCCTGAGTGGCAATATACGGTGCAGGAGAAGGAGATGACTGTCGTAGTGCACTACCTCAGGACTTGGCAACACTATCTCTTTGGAAGCAAGTTCGTTGTACGAATGGACAATGTCGCAACGAGCTACTTCCTCACTCAGAAGAAGTTGTCACCCAAGCAGGCGAGGTGGCAGGACTTTCTGGCAGAGTTTGACATGGAGCTCATGTACAAGCCTGGAAAGGAAAACTATGTGGTTGACGTACTCAGCCGCAAGGCAGAGTTGGCAGCAGTGTGCTAGCTCCAAGGCGTGATCAAGGAGCGAATCCACGAAGAGACTTGCAAAGACCCTATGGCTAAAGGACTCGTGCGACTCGTCAAGGTAGGCAAGGAGCATCAGTTCTGGCTTAGCGATGGGTTGCTCCTCACCAAAGGGCGTCACGTCTATATGTCCAGATGGGGCAATCTTCGTCGAGAGCTCATAAAGGACTATCATGGCTCCAATTGGACTGGACATCCGGGGTAGAAGCGGACCCTGGCACTACTTGAGGTTGCCTTCTATTGGCCTCGCATGCACGATTATGTAGAGACGTACGTGTGGACCTGTCTTGTGTGCCAGCAAGATAAGGTGGAGTGCCAGAAGCCAGGGGGCCTCCTCGAGCCCTTGCCTACACTGACACATCCGTGGGAGAGTGTGCAACACACTGGACTTTCGTAAATTGCAAGGTTCAAGTGTTTGAGTTTGGTGTTTCGAGCTTTTCTTACCCTTGGTTGAGGGTCGTGGATTGTATTCCGAACAAAAAGTTCGAAATCTGAGATTCTGAACAAGTCCTGAGATTTTTACTCTCGGGGACCGGTCCCTGGTGGGAGAGATCGGTCCCCCACGGAAAGGCAACCGGTCCCCGGCTGGGGAGACCGATTCCCAAAAGCTGGTTTTGCGGGAGGGTCCCGAGGGACCGGTCCCAGCTGGGAGAGACCGGTCCCACTGGGCGAAAACTGCCCAGTTCGGACTGATGCTTTGGATGAAAAGTAGAGGGACTTTTTAGGATTTTGTTACAATAGAGAGCCTATATGGCGCTCTACCTCATTTCTCTTCTCTCAACTCTCCCTACAACTTAGATAGAGAAGAAGAAGAAAAAGGAAAAGGAGAAGAAGGAAGGAAGGAGAAGAAGAATACCAACAAGTGGACTTGGAGCATCTTTCTCTCCCTCTCTTTTTCCCTTGGGTGCTTGAAGGCTTGGACCTGGAGCTTGCTAAAAAGGAGATCTTCACTCTTAGGGCTTGGATTGGAGCTTCTCAAGAGGTTAGTTGCTTGTTCCTCCCCTCTAGACCTAGTTTTGGTGGATTTTGGGAGATGAAACCCTAGATTTGGATTTTAGGGTTTATTTTGAGGCTTTTTGGTTGGAGGCTTTTGGGGCTAATCTAATTGGATTAGAACCTTGGTTTAGGTTCTTTGGAAGAGATTTGACTTCCATTTGAGCTTTGATGAGGGATTTCTTCACTATAGGTGAGATTTTGGCCCTTTTGTCTTGTTGGTTAATGATTGAGCTAGTAGTTGTTCGTTTACTTCTTGTTGCTCACTTTTTGCTGCCTCTAGGATGCTAGGAGCTTAGAGGACATCTTCGTTGGAGCAAACGAAGGGTTGCGCGAAGTTCGGTGGGTTTGACCTAGCCTACAATATGAGAAATGCTCATATTTGGTGATTTATGCTTCGTAAAGTGGAAATTCATGCATTTTCATGCTAAATGTATTTATTATGAATTTTAGAATGCTTAACATCCCTATGTCATGTATAATGAATTTTCAAACCTCTATGCAGTAGAGAGTTGCATGTGAGGCTTATACTAGCATTTGGCATTCTTATGTTGGACTTGGGACCATATTTCTTACAATGAAAATGAGCATTGTTTAGTACACTTAAACCTATGCATGTTAGAGACATGAGAGATAGCTAATGCCATAAAGAGGCATCGGACTAGACTGTTATGGAAAAATTTGGAGCTAATGTCATAAAGCGGCATTGAGCTCGGGTTATGTGTGAACCTAGTACTAGTGTCATGAAGGGACATAGAATGTGGATTGTACTTGGGTTATCATAATGCTTAAGTGTCATAACGAGGCACTAAGCAAGGTGAGTGTTGGGACATCACTTTGAGACATAGAACTAAACCGTTGGGTTACTAGTGACTGTTACCATGTTAGAGACATGATGATTGATTACTTGAGACGATGACTTTGCTTGCTTGTCATTTGTGCTCATTCGCGCATGCTTGTGAGGGTCGCTCCCTACAAGCCGGCACTCCGGAGTTGGCCTACGCGACTTATGCTCGCCCGTGCGGTATACAGAAGCCTACGGAATCGAGATGGATAAACTCATTTCCAGAATGGAAATGCTGAAGCTACCACCGACACTTAGGCGGGGCAAGCCAGAGTACACTCGTGTAGGTCCTAAAACAAGATTGAGCTTGGACATAAACTCTTAAACATGAATCACTACTAGATAAATCATAATAGTTGGATCACTTGGCATATTTATAGTGTGGCTTTGAGATTTTGGGACATGTAGTATACTTGATAGAATTGCTTTGCATCTTAGTATACTTGGCAGTTATGATGAACATATTCCCCTTGTATTGGCATATTCAATCATGATAGCATCGATACACATCATGTTTACATGTGGCATAATAGCATAGCATTTCATACATGCTTTCAATTCAGCAGCTTATTACTATCTATTATTATCGTTACTTACCCCTTTTCTTTGGGCCTAGTGGTGCATTATGCTGAGGTCAGTAATTGCCCACTGGGAACTATAAATTATAGTTCTCATGCCCTCTGTCTTTTGTTTTTATTTCAAAACATTCCACTCCGGGAGAGGCTAGGGACCGCAAAAAGCGTATCGCCACGAGCTTGCTTGTGAGCGAGGGACGTTCGATAGGTGGTCTACCTCTTCTTTGTTTCCTTTTTGGGAGAGAATGAGAGTTGTACCTTGTATAGAGACCACCCTTTTGTAGTACTTTTGTGATGACTCTTGTACTGACTTTATCTTTTTGTTTAGTAGTTTACTTTCTCCTTTCTCTACTTGTTGTTAGTTGTTAGCTGTTAGTAACTCTGATATCTCTAGTGACTTTATTTCTTCTTACTTCCATATCTCTTTTGTTGTAGACGCCTTATATGTGCAGGCATATGACGGGTCTGGGCAAACACCGGGCGGGCCTATGCCGGGTCCCCGGGCATGACAGATTAATTTAGTATCAGAGCCTAGGGTTGAGTCTTAGAGGACCTAATAAACCTTAGGCCGATTGGACTATAGGAAATAGGCTCGTGAGAGACGAGGTCTATTTGATTTGTGAGCGAAAGTGATTTGATTGGATATCTTGACAACTCTGAAAAGTTGGAGTTTGACTGAAGTATATGGCTTCTAACTTCGCGGAGGGTTACGTTGGCGGCCGACAACGTAACATCGGGAGTTAGTAGTGAAGAATGCTTTCTTACTTTCGTATGATTTGGGGTCCAGTTATCTTGAGTGGGGTTGCGATAGCGCGGATTACTAACTTGCGCTTTTATGCTTTGTATTGACGATGCCGATTACACGCTCCCAATCTGCTGGAGCGGATGATGCGGCTCACCTCAAGAAGGTCAAGACCTCCGCTACTTCCGGATCTAGGGAGGTCCGCGACTTGAGGTCTCAACTTGCGGGCCTCACTGATCTTGTGGCACAGCAGGCGGCGGCGGCGGCGGCGCAGCGACAGGCCGAGGTGGCTCAGCGGCAGGAGGCACGGATGAAGTATCTCGAAGACCTCTTGCTACAGCAGGCGGCAGCTTCTAGGGAGACTCAGGTTCCCACACCGCCAGCACCCATCGTGGATGTTGCGCCGAGGGCGTAGTCCCCCGCGCCCAGTTCTTCACGTGCGGCACCTGCGACCGCACCACGGGAGGAGGTGGTTGCAGCACCACCGGTTCAGATACCTGCAGCGAGGGCAACTTTTCCCGTAATGGCCGATGGAACCGAGCGGGACCGGCTTATGGATCGTCTCGGCGAGTTCAGGAGGTGTAACCCCAGGATCTTCGACGGGGAGAAAGTCGACCACTGGATAGTAGAGAAGTGGTTGATGCATATGGAGAAGCTCTTCCGCGACACATTCGTGGAGGAGAGGGACAGAGTATGGCTCGCCACACACTTCTTGGACGGCGAGGCCTACCGTTGGTGGTTGGATATCCAGGACAACCCCAACACTGATCTTGCAGCGATTTCGTGGAAGAAGTTCAAGGAGCTTCTTCTAGCGCACTACTTCCCTACTAGTGTCAAGAGGAGGATAAAGCAGGATTTGCGCAGCTTGCGCCAGGAGGAGCGGACCGTAGCCGAGTACGAGAGGGAGTTTTTTCGGCTACTCCACTGTGTACCCTTCGTAGTGCGCGATGACGAGGACAAGGCCCGCATTTTTTAGCGTGGATTACGGCCTTCGATCTTTCGGTTGGTGCAGTCCTCCAACCTCCAAACCTACCGGGAGGTTGTGAACCGCGCGCTTATCGTGGAGAGCGACGCGGTGGAGCTCCAGGAGCATCGCGAGAGTTTGGAAAAGGAAAGGCAAGAGGCCCGCGGCGGAGGGTGCGAGTTAGGCGCACTCACGGAGGCCGCCGAGGCACCCTAGAAGTCGGAGCCAGTCGCGTGGACGTGGCCAGTCTACTCAGCGAGGAGGACCTGATCGACGCCAGGCTCCGCGCTGCGTGATCTGCGGTGGTCCCCATTTTATACGGCAGTGTTCACGCAGTCGGGGCAGGTGCTACTTGTGTGGCCAGGAGGGCCACTTCCAGTCGGACTGCCCGAGGGGTCCAGCACCAGCGCCATCTTCGGCATCTACATCAGCATCACCAGGTCCCAGCCAGGGGACGCTTTCTGCTCACCAGCAGGCCGGACGGCCACCTGCACCGAGGCAGGCGGAGGGGTCACGACAGGCCCTAAGTGGGCGCATGTATGTACCCCAGACGGAGGAGGCGGCAGCAGCTGAGAATGTGGTTGCAGGTATCATTTTACTTTNTACGTTGGCGGCCGACAACGTAACATCGGGAGTTAGTAGTGAAGAATGCTTTCTTACTTTCGTATGATTTGGGGTCCAGTTATCTTGAGTGGGGTTGCGATAGCGCGGATTACTAACTTGTGCTTTTATGCTTTGTATTGACGATGCCGATTACACGCTCCCAATCTGCTGGAGCGGATGATGCGGCGCACCTCAAGAAGGTCAAGACCTCCGCTACTTCCGGATCTAGTGAGGTCCGCGACTTGAGGTCTCAACTTGCGGGCCTCACTGATCTTGTGGCACAGCAGGCGGCGGCGGCGGCGGCGCAGCGACAGGCCGAGGTGGCTCAGCGGCAGGAGGCACGGATGAAGTATCTGGAAGACCTCTTGCTACAGTAGGCGGCAGCTTCTAGGGAGACTCAGGTTCCCACACCGCCAGCACCCATCATGGATGTTGCGCCGAGGGCGTAGTCCCCCGCGCCCAGTTCTTCACGTGCGGCACCTGCGACCGCACCACGGGAGGAGGTGGTTGCAGCACCACCAGTTCAGATACCTGCAGCGAGGGCAACTTTTCCCGTGATGGCCGAGGGAACCGAGCGGGACCGGCTTATGGATCGTCTCAGCGAGTTCAGGAGGTGTAACCCCAGGATCTTCGACGGGGAGAAAGTCGACCACTGGATAGTAGAGAAGTGGTTGATGCATATGGAGAAGCTCTTCCGCGACACATTCGTGGAGGAGAGGGACAGAGTTTGGCTCACCACTCACCACTTGGACGGCGAGGCCTACCGCTGGTGGTTGGATTTCCAGGAGCACCCCAGCACTGACTTGGCATCTATCACCTGGACGAGGTTCAAGGAGCTTCTGTTGGCGCACTACTTCCCGACCAGCGTCAAGCGGAAGATGGAACAGGATCTGCGCAACTTGCGCCAAGGCGACCGGACCGTAGCCGAGTACGAGAGGGAGTTTTCTCGGCTTCTGCATTGCGTGCCTTTCGTCGTGCGGGATGACGAGGACAAGGCCCGCATCTTCGAGCGAGGGTTACGACCGTCGATTTTTCGGTTTGTGCAATCCTCTAACCTCCAAACCTACCGGGAGGTGGTGGATTGCGCGCTCATCGTGGAGAGTGGCGCGACAGAGTTCCAGGAGCAGCGTGAGGCTAGGGACAGAGGGAAGGCCAAGAGGCCTGCGGCCGAGGGTGCGAGCCAGACGCACTCTAGGAGGTCGCCGAAGCATTCGAGGAGCCAGCAGCGTGGACGTGGCTCGGCAACTCACCCAGGAGGTCCTGACCGACGCCGATCTCCCCAGTGCGTGATCTGTGGTGGCCCCCACATTCCACCGCAGTGCCCGCAGCGGGGAGGGAGGTGTTTCCAGTGTGGCTAGGAGGGCCACTTTCAGACCGAGTGCCTGAGGGGATCTTCACCGGCACCGTCGACTGCATCGGCACCGGCTCTACCAGCCGCCGGCCAGGGGACTTCATCGGCACAGTATCAGCCTGGGCGTCCACCCGTCCAGCGCCAGAACGAGGGATCTCGACAGGCCCCGAGTGGGCGCATGTACGCCGCTCAGACCGAGGAGGCGGCAGCAGCCGAGGATGTGGTTGCAGGTATTATTTTACTTGATGGCATTAGAGTTCGTGCTTTATTCGATACCGGTGCATCGCATTCATTCATAGATCGGCTGTTTGCCAAGTTGCATGGCATCCCCTTGGTTTTCTTGTTGCATACGGGACATGTTGTTGTACCCGACCACGTTTTGGATATTAGAGAGTATAGCCCCAGTTGCCCTGTTCGGGTAGAAAATTGGATTATGCCTGTAGATTTACTAGCTTTGCGCAAGCTGGGGGATTTTGATGTGGTCTTGGGCATGGATTGGTTGACCAAGTATTATGCCACGATTGATTCCAAGAATCGCACGGTTACTTTTAGAGAACCGAGACAGACCGCGGTGGTATTTTGTGGATGCCAGAGTTCGCTGTTTGCGATGACGATCAGCTCGTCTCGAGCGAGGCAGCTGATTAGTAGAGGTTGCGTAGCCTATTTGGCTAGTGTGNGGCGCATGTATGCACCCCAGACGGAGGAGGCGGCAGCAGCTGAGAATGTGGTTGCAGGTATCATTTTACTTTAAGGTATTCGAGTTCGTGTATTATTTGATACCGGTGCATCGCATTCATTCATAGATCGGCTATTTGCCGAGTTGCATGGCATCCCGCTTATTTTCCTATTGCATCAGGGACGTGTTGTTGTTCCCGACCATTCCTTGGACATTAGAGAGATTTGCCCTAGTTGCCCTGTTCGAGTAGGGGATTGGATCATGCCCGCGGATTTATTTGCTTTGCGCAAACTTGGAGAATTTGATGTGGTTTTGGGCATGGATTCGTTAACCAAGTACTACGCCACTATCGATTGCAAGAATCGAACGGTGACGTTTAGAGAGCCAGGGCAGACGGAGGTCGTTTATCGAGGATGCTAGAGTTCGCTATTTGCGATGACAATTAGCTCCTCTCGAGCTAGACAGTTGATCAGCAGAGGCTGCGTAGCATACTTGGCTACTGTTGTGTTGCGGGATGAAACCGACGCCCCTAGGATTGAGGACATCCCCGTCGTGCGGGAGTTTGGGGATGTGTTTCCAGCGGAGCTACCAGGCATGCCACCGGATAGGGAGATTGAGTTTGTTGTAGATCTCGTCCCCGGGACTACTACAATCTCAAAAGCGCCCTACAGGATGGCACCAGTGGAATTGAAAGAGCTAAAGGCACAGTTGCAAGACCTTTTGGATAAGGGTTTTGTGCGACCGAGTGTGTCACCTTGGGGAGCACCGATCTTATTTATTAAGAAGAAGGACAAGTCACTTCGCCTGTATGTGGACTATTGTGAACTTAATAAAGTCACGATCAAGAACAAGTACCCGTTGCCAAGGATTGATGATCTGTTTGATCAACTGTAAGGATCGAGTGTTTATTTCAAGATCGACTTGCAGTCGGGATATCACCAGTTAAAGATCAAGTCTGAGGATGTGTCAAAGATGGCTTTTAGAACACGGTATGGACATTACGAGTTTACTATTATGCCGTTTGGGCTTACTAATGCCCCGGCAGCTTTCATGGATTTAATGAACCGTGTGTTTAAGCTTTACTTAGACAGATTCGTCGTGGGGTTCATCGATGACATTTTGGTCTATTCCCGAAGTGTTGCGGATCAAGAGAAATACTTGAGACTTGTACTTTAAGTGCTTCGCGAAAAGAAACTCTTCGCCAAGTTGAAGAAGTGTGAGTTTTGGCTTAGAGAGGTGGCGTTTTTGGGCCATTTGATTTCAGAAGCAGATATAGCTATGGATCCGAGAAAAATTGAGACTATCAAGGATTGGCCGAGGCCGACGAGTGTTACTGAGATAAGGAGCTTTATTGGCTTGGCCGGCTATTACCGGAGGTTTGTTGAGGGATTTGCAAGGTTATCTACTCCCCTCACGAGGCTCACGCATAAAGGCACCAAGTTTATTTGGAATGATGCGTGTGAAAGAAGCTTTCAAGAGTTAAAGCAGAGATTGACTACCACCCCGATCCTAATCTTGCCGACTGCTGGAGCGGGGTATGTGATTTATAGCGATACTTCCTTTTAATGGATTGGGCTGTGTTTTGATGCAGGACGGAAAGATGATCGCGTATGCTTCTCGCCAATTGAAGGATTACGAGAGGAATTACCCTACTCACGACTTGGAGTTGGCGGCCGTAGTCTTTACTTTGAAGCTATGGCGCCATTATCTTTATGGTGAGCGGTGTGAAGTATATACGCATCACAAGAGCTTAAAGTATTTATTCACTCAGAAGAATTTGAACTTGAGGCAGCATAGATGGTTGGAGCTCCTCAAGGACTATGATTTGACAATCCTGTACCACCCAGGCAAGGCTAACGTGGTGGCGGATGCGCTAAATAGGAAATCGACGAAAAACTTAGCGATGCTTGTCGTTACTCAACCGTCGTTGATCGAGTAGATGAAGCGGTTGGAATTGGAGGTGGTGGCTCCTGATACACCTTTGAGATTGATGACCTTGGCGGTGCAACCTACACTTTTGGAACGGATCAAGGAACGGCAAACTCGCTATGTGGAGTTGCAAAAGATTAGAACTAATATGGTAGATGGTTGCACCGGTGACTTCACTGAGGACAGTGTCGGATTGATGCGTTTCCGCGGACGGGTTTGTGTACCGGCGGAATCGGCACTTAGAGAGAAAATCCTTCAAGAAGCACACCGAGCGCCTTACGCTATACATCCGGGAGGCACCAAGATGTACCAGGACTTAAAGTTCCTTTACTGGTAGCCCGGGATTAAGAAGGACGTTGGTGAGTTTATTGCGAGATGTCTAACTTGCCAACAAGTTAAAGCTGAGCACCGAGTTCCTGCGGGAAAGTTGCAGAGCTTACCGATTCCGGTATGAAAGTGGGAGAAGATCACTATGGACTTCGTGATGGGATTGTCCCGCTCACACGCCGGGCATGACGCTATTTGGGTGATCATGGATAGGTTGACGAAATTGGCACATTTCATACCTATCCACACTACTTGGATTTGTGAGAGACTCGCACAGGTATATTTGAATGAGATAGCGCGACTGCACGGGGTACCTACTTCTATAGTATCAGATCAAGATCCCCGTTTCATGTCTCATTTCTGGAGGAGTCTACAGGATGCTTTGGGTACGCGCTTGGACTTCAGTATCGCCTTTCGCCCATAGAGTGACAGGCAGTTAGAGCGCACCATACAGACTCTTGAGGATATGCTTCGAGCTTGCGTGATAGACTTCCGGGGATGATGGTCGCAGCATCTACCGATGGCGGAGTTTGCTTATAATAATAATTATCAAGCAAGCATCAAGATGGCACCTTTCGAGACACTCTATGGACGGAAGTGTAGATCACCACTTCACTGGAGTGAAGTAGGCGAGAGATTGGCCTTAGGCTCTCTCGGCCTTAGGCCCTGATGTGCTCCAGGAAGTAGAGGACAAGGTTCACATTGCCCGAGAGCGACTGTTGATAGCCCAGAGTAGGCAAAAGAGTTATGCAGATAAGCGTCGACGAGACTTAGAGTTTCAGATTGGAGATAATGTGTTCTTGAAAGTCTCGCCGACTCGAGGGATTAGAAGATTTGGAATCCGGGGTAAGTTGAGCCCCCGATTTGTTGGACCGTATGAGATTTTGGAACGTGTAGGCCCAGTGGCGTATCGACTTGCTCTACCACCGAACCTATCAGGTGTACACAACGTCTTTCATGTGTCGGTCCTTCGGAAGTACATCCATGATCCGGCTCATGTGCTTGATGCAACGCCATTGGAGCTGAGGGAGGATTTGAGTTTCGAGGAGCAGCCTGTGAGGATCTTAGCTCGTGAGGTGAAGAGGCTGCGAAACCGCGAGATCCCCTACGTGAAGGTTCTTTAGAGCAACCACGAGGAGCGCGAGGCCACGTGGGAGTTAGAGAGCGCACTGCAGGAGCGCTATCCCCATCTTTTTCAGATGGAGGCTTGAGGTACTTTGCTTTTCGAGTTTCGTGGACGAAACTCCTTTTTAGGAGGGGTGAATGTAACACACTGGATTTTCGCAAATTGCAAGGTTCAAGTGTTTGGGTTTGGTGTTTCGAGCTTTTCCCACTCTTAGTGGAGGGTCGTGGATTGTATTCCGACCAAAAAGTTCGAAATCTGAGTTTATGAACAAGTCCTGAGATTTTTACTCTCGGGGACCGGTCCCTGGTGGGAGAGACCGGTCCCCCACTGCGAGGCAACCGGTCCCCGGCTGGGGAGACCGGTTCCCGAGAGCTGGTTTTGCAGGAGGGTCCCGAGGGACCGGTCCCAGCTGGGAGAGACCGGTCTCTCTGGGCGAAAACTGCCCAGTTCGGGCTGATGCTTTGGATGAAAAGTAGAGAGACTTTTCTGGATTTTGTTACAATAGAGAGCCTATATGGCCACTCCACCTTCTCTCTCCCTCATTTCTCTTCTCTCAACTCTCCCTACAACTTAGATAGAGAAGGAGAAGAAGAAGGAAAAGGAGAAGAAGGAAGGAAGGAGAAGAAGAAGACCAACAAGTGGACTTGGAGCATCTTTCTCTCCCTCGCTTCTTCCCTTGGGTGCTTGAAAGCTTGGACTTGGAGCTTGCTAAAGAGGAGATCTTCACTCTTGGGGCTTGGATTGGAGCTTCTCAAGAGATTAGTTGCTTGTTCCTCCCCTCTATACCTAGTTTTAGTGGATTTTGGGAGATGAAACCCTAGATTTGGATTTTAGGGTTCATTTTGGAGCTTTTTGGTTTGAGGCTTTTGGGGCTAATCTAATTGGATTAGAACCTTGGTTTAGGTCGCTTTGGAAGGAATTTGACTTCCATTTGAGCTTTGATGAGGGATTTCTTCACTATAGGTGAGATTTTGGCCATTTTGTTTTGTTGGTTAATGATTGAGCTAGTAGTTATTCGTTTACTTCTTGTAGCTCACTTTTTGATACCTCTAGGGTGCTAGGAGCTTAGTGGACATCTTCGTTCGAGCAAACGAAGGATTGCGCGAAGTTCGGTGGGTTTGACCTAGCCTACAATATGAGAAATGCTCATATTTGGTGATTTATGCTTCGTAAAGTGGAAATTCATGTATTTTCATGCTAAATGTATTTATTGTGAATTTTAGAATGCTTAACATCCCTATGTCATGTATAATGAATTTTCGAACCTCTATGTAGTAGAGAGTTGCATGTGAGGCTTATACTAGCATTTGGTATTCTTATGCTGAACTTGGGACTATATTTCTTACAATGAAAATGAGCATTGTTTAGTACACTTAAACCTATGCATGTTAGAGACATGAGAGATAGCTAATGCCATAAAGAGGCATCGGACTAGACTGTTATGGAAAAATTTAGAGCTAATGTCATAAAGCGGCATTGAGCTCGGGTTATGTGTGAACCTAGTACTAGTGTCATGAAGGGACATAGAACGTGGATTGTACTTGGGTTATCATAATGCTTAAGTGTCATAAAGAGGCACTAAGCAAGGTGAGTGTTGGGACATCACTTTGAGACATAGAACTAAATCGTTGGGTTACTAGTGACTATTACCATGTTAGAGACATGATGATTGATTACTTGAGACGATGACTTTGCTTGCTTGCCATTTGTGCTCATTCGCGCATGCTTGTGAGGGTCGCTCCCTACAAGCCGGCACTTCGGAGTTGGACTACGCGACTTATGCTCGCCCGTGCGGTATAGAGAAGCCTACGGGGTCGGGAGGGATAGACTCATTTCCAAAGTGAAAATGCTGGAGTTACCACCGACACTTAGGCGGCGCAAGCCGGAGTACACTTGTGTAGGTCCTAAAACAAGATTGAGCTTAAGACGTAAACTCTTAAACACGAATCACTACTAGATAAATCATAGTAGTTGGATCACTTGGCATATTTATAGTGTGGCTTTGAGATTTTGGGACATGTAGTATACTTGATAGAATTGCTTTGCATCTTAGCATACTTGGCAGTTATGATGAACATATTCCCCTTGTATTGGCATATTCAATCATGATAGCATCGATACACATCATGTTTACATGTGGCATAGTAGCATAGCATTTCATATATGCTTTCAATTCAGCAGCTTATTATTGTCTATTATTATCGTTACTTACCCCTTTTCTTTGGGCCTAGTGGTGCATTGTGCTGAGGTCAGTAATTGCCCACTGGGAACTATAAATTATAGTTCTCACGCCCTCTGTCTCTTGCTTTTATTTCAGAGCCTTCCACTCCGGGCGAGGCTAGGGACCGCGGAAAGGGTATCGCCACGAGCTAGCTTGTGAGCGAGGGACGTTCGATAGGTGGTCTACCTCTTCTTTGTTTCCTTTTTGGGAGAGGATGAGAGTTGTACCTTGTATAGAGACCACCCTTTTTGTAGTACTTTTGTGATGACTCTTGTACTGACTTTATCTTTTTATTTAGTAGTTTACTTTCCCCTTTCTCTACTTGTTGTTAGTTGTTAGCTGTTAGTAGCTCTGATATCTCTAGTGACTTTATTTCTTCTTGCTTCCATATCTCTTTTGTTGTAGACGCCTTATATGTGCAGGCATATGGCGGGTCTGGGCACGCACCGGGCGGGCCTATGCCGGATCCCGAGGCGTGACAGAGTGTCTCCATGAACTTTATCTCCGCCTTGCCCAAGGTGGGGGCGTTCGTGTCTATCCTCGTGGTAGTGGACCAATTCTCCAAGTATGGGACCTTCATAGCGGTACCAGTGGATTCCACGACAGAAGAAGTGATGCGGCTCTTCGTCAGTAATGTAGTTAAGCTTTGGGGCATCCCTAAAAGCATTGTGAGTGACCACCACCCTAGGTTCACGGGCAAGTTTTGGACGAAAGTATTCCGAATCTTGGGGTCGGAGTTGCTCTTCTCCACTAGCTTCCACCTGCAGATGGACGGTCATATGAAGTGGGTGAATGCCTTGCTGGAGGAGTACTTGTAATACTATATTAGTACCAACTAGAAAAACTGGGTTCATCACTTGGACATTGCCCAGTTCTCCTACAATCTACGGCAGAGCAAGTCAACAAACCTTGGCCCGTTCAAGTTGGCGACAGGGAGGTAGCCACTTACTCCACATTTTGCTGCTGCAGGCGAGCAAGGCCGCATTTTGCTATTGCGGGCAAGCAGGGCTGCAGCCCCATGGCCCTCCAATTCATCTCTCATTTGTAGGAGAAGATAAACATTACAAGGGCCTTCTTTGAGAAGGCGGTCCACCGAATGAAGAAATGAGCTGATGCAAAGCGGCGACCCTTAGAGTTTGCTGAGGGGGACCGAGTCCTAATCAAGTTGCAACCACAACAATTCAAGGCCTTTCGCAAAGTGCACCGTAGGCTTTTGCAGAAGTACGAGGGGCCTTTCACTATTGTGAAGAGGGCGGGCAACACAGCCTACAAACTGCAGCTCCTCACCAACCTAAAAATCCATCATGTCTTTCATGCTACATGCCTACGGCCCTACCATGAAAACGCTGAGTACCCGAGCCGAGGAGCTGCAATTTGTAGGCTGCCTTGCGCGCTCCCGCCGCCATGACCACTGCCATCGACAAAAAGGTCGAAGCCTTGCTGGACACTCGCACCATTCGTCGCCGCAACGTCCCGCGGAGCATCGAGTACTTTGTCAAATGGAAGAACCTCCCACATGGCGAAGCAAGCTGGGGAAAGCTAACACTCTCTGGAAGTATCAGAAGTTGATTGATGACTTCCAACACCAGTGCACGACGAAGGCATCTGCACATTATGTTGGAGAGGTTATTGGGACTTAAAAAATCTTCTCCAAGATTTTTCTTTACAATCACTCAAACTCTAAAGCGGATATGTATCGGTGGTTTTGCCTTGATCTTCTAGAAGCATCCCTGTGGATCTTGAGACTGATAGCGTAGAAACCGAGAAGTCTCTTAGAGTCTCTATGTTTCTAGAAGGTGTATTTATTATGACTCGTGGGAGCCCGTAGCCTCCCCTTTTGGCTTGTAGTTTCATGCCACTTGGTATCTTTCTGTTTGCTTTATGGGTGACAAGTGGCTTTTAAATAGGTGTGGCCTTCACCTGCCTCCCCGTAATTCAAAATTCTCATTTGTAATTCTTTATTTCAAAAGGAATAAAAGAGCTTTCTTCATCTCTCTCTCTTGTTCTTAGTCTAAGGTGAGTAGGTCCTAACCTAGCAAGTAGAGAGGTAGGCTTGCTCATTTCGCGAAGGAAAGCGAGCATCATACGTGCTAAATGAGCAATATAGCTTAAGTCCGTGACAGTAGGCTTGATTGGACTTATTGTCATAGCCCGCGACCGCCCGCCTATTTGGCCGAGGTCGCGGCGCCGCCAACGCCGAACGGACAGGGTTTCCCCTGCACTGCGGACAAAGTCTCCCCTGTACGTTCAAGGCATCGCAATCAATACAATACGAAGGTTCCAACCAGGAACTAATATCAAGCAAGATTGCATAATGGAAGGTATCAACAACATAAAACATCCTATATTATTACAGCATTCTCATTCATACATTCTTTTACATCTCAATCCTCATTTTTTTCCTCCAAATACAATCTTGGTTATTACATCACTTAGATTACAAGTTTAATACATTTTGATACATTGTGTTCTTTTCATTTTCTATACCCCTAAGCTATATCGACGGAGTACCGCTAGCTCTGGTCTCTGGGGTAGGGCGCTATCTACGGAGCTACGCCCTTTCCTCGCGCCACCGCGCCGCTCTCGTGCAAACCTGTAACACCCCAAAACAATGTGGGGTGAGAACCAACTCTATAGTTTTCAGTGGGTACGGCCACCCAAGGAAAATGCTCGACCAACAGGTCCAAAGGGGCCTAGCGGAAGCCCGCCCGGCGCGTGCCCAGACCCGCCATACGTCTAACACATATAAGGCGTCTAAAACAACGATAAATAAAGCAATAATAAAAGACATCTAGGAGTATCAGAGCATGATATAATACTAAGATCTACAATAGGGCAAGAAACATAAAGCTGGAATCCACTAATAAAAGCATAAAGCAATACAAAGGAAATCCCAAATACAAGTGCTAAAAGTAGATACATACGTGGTCTCTATACATGGATACAAAATCTCTCACTCTCTCACAACTACAAAGAGAAAGAGTAAACCACCTAGGCAAAGAACCGCTCCTCGCTAGCTAGCTGTGCGATCCCCTTGCCACGATCCCGTGCCTCCGCCGGTGCAGAAGGCTGTGAAAGAAACCACGATAAAGAGGGCGTGAGAACTATTAAAAGAATAGTTCCCAGTGGGCAATTACTGACTTCAGTAAATGCACCACAAGGCCCAAAGCTACAAGGCAAGAGGTTAGGGACTAACAATGTAGTAAAGCGAAAGGTAAGCAAAATGTAATTTACTATAACATAGGGTCTCTACTTAGCATGATTTGCATAAGTAATAAAGAAACGATATCACGAAAGTACATGGATGTGTATGACATGCATAAACATAGAAATGCGACCAAACCAATGTCCTCAATGCAAAAATAGTAAAGGTGTCATTGTTTACTATTCTAGTCCAAGTCCACTTTAATAGTGTTAAAGTTCACATAGCATGTTCTGTCACTAAGTCTCAATCATATAAGACCCACCCGAGGGCTGTCTGGCCTGCGCCTTGCCTAATGGCCCCGTGGTAGTCAACATCCCCACTCTAGGGATGAGCCTTCCCCACGGCAATCCACTTCGGCGCCCAATCCCGCACGGGCGAGCATATGTCGCGATGGCTATCTCCGGAGTGCCGGCTTGTAGGGAGCGACCCTTACAAGCATGTGCGAATGAGCACAATGGCAAGCAAGCAATGATCTGTCTCAAGCACCAGGTCCTCATGTCTAAAACATGGAATATATCAAGTATCTCAATGGCCAATCTCTATGTCATCATGTCTCTAACATAGAATATAGTAAATGTACAATGGCCTATCATCATGTCTCTAAGTTGTATTTTCATAGTTTACTAATTCCAAGTGCCCCTTTATGACACTTTTGTTCAGCGAGTTCCAAGCATGGCATTAATATGTTCATGATGCATAATTCACTCAATTCTAGTATGGAGACATGTTCTCAACTTGCAACACAAAGCACTATCCACATTGCATGCAATCTACACTTATAGCTCTACTATATGGAGTACAAATTTTACGATACATGAGGCATGTATGTTAAGTGTTCTAAAATTCACATAAATCATGTTTAGCATGAATTTGCATTCAAAAATACTTTACGAAAAGTTTAGGAGGCATAGGGGTCATTTTGCCCCATTTTCATGAAGTCAAACCCACCAATGGTAGACGAAGCCCTTCGTTTGCTCCGACAAAGGTGTCCTCTAGCCTCCTAGCACCCTAGAGGTATGAAAACAAGTGTCACCTAACCGAAACGAACGCCGCTAAGCTCAATCATTAAGCTTCTATAGCTAGGTTGGAGAAAACTCACCGAAAGCTAAAGAATCTCTCTCGATCTCCAAACGGGAGTTAGAATCCTTCAAATCCAACCTAAATCAAAGTTCTAAACCAATCAATTTGGTTCCAAAGCCCTCAAATCAAAAATCCCCATTTTTTAACCCTAATATGCCAAATCTAGCGTTTGATCTAGTAGAAGCTACCAAAACTTAATCCAAAGAAAAGATTAGGCTTACCAACCTCACAAGAAGCTCAAAACCAAATCCCAAACCAAGTGGAGTTGAAGATCTCCTCTCAAACAAGCTCCTCTACAAGCTCCAAGCCTTCAACAATGGAGGAAACCCAACAAAAAGCAAGGTGGAGAAGAGAGGAGAGGTCAAAACCAACCAAAATCCATCAAAAATGGAGAAGAAATCAAAGGGAACTCCTCTTACCTTGCTCTCCACTATTCTAGGGCTCAAAACAGCCCCCAAGGGGCTGGGGTGTGCTTAAATAGAAGTTACAACAATTGCAAAAACACCCCTCCACGAAACAGCCAAAATGTGTACTGCGTACCGGTACACGGGTTTGTGTACCGGTACACAACCCACGAAACGCCAAACCCGAGCCTCGGGTTTGCTGGGAAATGGCCTGTGTACCGGTACACAACCCGATACCGGTACAGCCATCAACCCCGTACCGGTACAGCAAGTGAACCCGTACCGGTACACAGCCTGCAGAAGGCTACCCGAGAGCTAACCAAAAATCTAACTTTTTGGATTTTGATGCAAGGTTTTAAACCACCATTCTCGGGACTCGAACCATAGGTCGGAACACTGTCAACGACCCACCAAAAAGTCTAGAAAAGCTCAAACCCATTCAATCACTCGAACCCCACAATTTGCAAGGTCCAGTGCGTCACAACTAGCCCCTTAAGGTTTCATCTACCTTATCTAAGCTAGCTATCCGACTCGGCCTCGAGTCAATCAACTGCGGTTAAACCGCGCTCTGTCCGGCTCAAGGTGAAGGAACCCTCACATACACCTTAGCCTTCAATCCACAATCAAGTCGCCCAATGGGTCGCCCAGAGCTGCGTACACCCGTGGTCATGGATCTTTCTGCTGCGGGAGAGGGATCGTTGCCAACACGACCCGCGGCTCAAGACCCCCGATAGGGAGGGGAACATTGCCAACTGCCCCCTAGCGATCCATGATTCTGCCGACGGGAGGGGAACCTTGCCAACTGCCCCCGTGGCCTTGAATCCTCCACAAGCTCACTCTCGAAGTTCGTCGAATGGGAGGGGAACCTTGCCAACTGCCCCCACTGTTTTAGAACTATCGAGTTTACAATCTTAAGATTCCGGAATCTACTTTCCAAGCCTTTAGGGTAATCTTAAACCCTATGACATCGATCTATCTAGGTCCAATGCACTTTCCATCCTAGGTCTAGCTGACTCTAGGTTTAACGCCCTTATCACATAACCTATGTTCTTTAAACTAGGTTAATGCCTCTCTACCTAGATCTTATTAATTCTAGGTTTAATAAAACTAGGACCAATGTCAACCTATGTTTACCAACACTAGGTTAATGCCACTCGATCTAGCCTAGGTCCATAACACTAGGTTCATCGTCATTCTTGTTCATCCTAGGTTCTTGACACTAGGTTCATACTCGACCTATGTTAATTACACTAAGTTCGGTGCCACTCGATCTAGTTGACCCTATTTGTCCACATCGAGTTTCTATAATCATATATACTCTAGCATGCATTCTATGATGCCGACATGCATCTACATTTAACATAGCCTATATTATCAACGTGCATGTTATACATGTATAGCTTTTCTCATCATGTCAATAAGCATTATCCTCTCGCATGCATCTCCATAATGTTAATACACTATTGTCATCTAACTTGTATTCACATGATGCCATTATGTGTTTATCCAACCTTATCTCAAGATGCGAAATGCCCCCAGCATGTATTTCATTAAGCACATATTTCAACACATTAGTATGCCATTACCGACTAGCATGCATTTACATAACGCTAACATGTGTATAAATTTAGCAATTTCTCATAACTCATATAATTAACATTATGTTAACATTCATTTATATGCTCATATTCTCTAATACATGTCAACATGAATCTCATAATGCTAAATGCCCCTAGCATGTATTTCATTAAGCATGCATACTAAAATGCAAATTACCAACTAGCATGCATTTATACAATGCTAATATGCCCGTATGCACATACATATATGCATCAACAAGAATCCATATTTTGCTTTGACATGCGGGGCGACCAAGTCACTTCGGTAAACACAACCCACCTGTTATCACGTTCCGATTGCTTGTCGACACTTACAATCGGCCTCCCACGGCACCCATATCTGGCACGGCCCGATATTGCAACTGCGCCTCAACCGTGCTCCGCTTCGCAACCCTGGAAATTATAGATCTTCGGTTATGTGCCACGGTGCTCCAAATCCATTTCCACGATTTTACGACGTCGCCTCAGCCCTCCAGGCGGAAACGAAGCCTAAACGTCCGTTTCTTTAATAACTTCGCGTAGACTCGACGAATCGCCGAACCGACTTCGCCAACGCGTTCGTTTACCTAGCAATTAGATTTACAGAGGGTCAAATTAGATCAAACCCATACGTTTTACAAAATCCCAATTTTTGAAGCTCTAGATGCCATTATAGCTAAATCCATTATTGAACTTCATAAATCAAGCAATAAACCTCTAATTAGTATCTAAGTATTCTACTAAATCCATCTCTAGAGCATATAAAGCTAATCTTAGAGATCTACCATGAGAGGGCTCAAGAAGCTCACCTCAAAGCTTGCTCCAAACCATGGAGAAGATGAAGAAGATGAAGACGATTCACCTCCAAGCTTCAATCTCCACCAAAGCCACCAATTTTGGGAGAGATTTAGAGAGAGAAAGGGAGGTTTCTCTCTCCCTCTCCATACGTGTGTGTGTTGTGTGCGTGTGTTGTGTCGCACGGTTGAGGGAGGAAGAAGCATTTGCTCTTTTACATAAGCAACCCCTCAACACTATTCAACCTTTCAGTTTAGTTCCTCAAATCTGTACGATTTCGACGGAGCCCTTCTGGATGTCCGTTTTTGCTCAAATTTGCCAGGCAGGCTCGATTTAACGTACTGAGCAAGAATATATCTTAAGTTCTCAGTTTCGACTCCGTTTGGTCACGAAAGCTGTGCCGAACTGTAATCTTTAGCAGATAGCAGTTCGATTTTATTTCCCACCTTCCGGGTGTCAGAATGAAATGAAACTTTAAATCTAGCCTCATAAAAATATTTCTGACATATCTGCCAGTTTTCATAATTTTTCGACACTGTACATTTTCTGCTAATTCATTTGCCCCGTTTCACACAGAAAATTTTAAATCTTCTGTTTTCGCTCCGATTTCAGCACAGGTCATTTCCAACCTATATTTCACTTCTCTAAATCCAATAAAAACAGTATCTCATACTATCTTTATTTATTTTTACTTTTATATTTAAAATTCGGTATGTTACATTCCACAATAACCTCACCGGAACCATTTAAACGTACACCGTAACTTCATAGTTTTAGAAGTCCGGTACCTTACGCTTATGAGCTAGTCGGTAGGATTGCGCATATCTTGGCTGTGTCATAGTTAGTTAATGCATGACATACATAATGCATATATTTCTATAGTTGTTAGTGTAGAGGCATAGTAGTGGTAGTTTCATTTTCACAGTTACTTGCTTATTCAATTTCATTTAGCAATATTACTTATTCAGTTTCTTTTATTTGTGCAGGTTTAGACACTTCGTGTGCACGGGGCCTCTCATGTATATGGCTGATTTGTTGGTGAGCACGGGTTCCACTTCAACCTGACCCGTAATTATTAGATGTATACCCTAGAGGCCAACCAGGTCGACACATGTATTCTTTTTAGGATATAAATTTGTATTTAATTTCAAATATTATAAATGAATTTGGATTATTATTTCATTCATGTTGTATATGTGTCCATGAATCGTCCAAGAAATAATAAAATGATATCATCCACAAGGATATAATCACCATCCCGCGAAGATCCATCGATTTGGAGCATTTAGGAATTAACCACCAATGACACATGTCTCAAAGTCTTTTTCTTTTTCTTTTTCTTTTTTGAGAGATAGAAAGCACGATACCCGCTTCGTTTATTTCATTTAGAAATAAACTTAGTTGGAAATGTGAATCATCTAGGATTCGAACTTGGGTCTCGGGTACCAACCACCAAGCCCTTTGCCCTTTTATAAGATATAAGAGTTTTTAGAAAATACTAGTCGTCATCTCTCTTCCTCTCTTTTCTTCTTTTTAATCCTCCAGCAAGAGAGATGTCTTTTGCAAGGGAGCTAGCACCCCGGTGAGGACATTGATCAGATCGGCGATCTCGTGTGGATATCTATTGTCACGCCCTGTAACCGCCAATTTGGTCGGTTCGGGCACGTCGAACAGACGCCGAATGAACAGTACCTCCCCTATCCGCCCAAGGCTAAATAACAGGATCATGTATATACAAGTTGCCCAGGAAAAACTTAAACAACATACACGATCATTGCGAGATAACAAGCAAGGAATACCACAAGTAAGCACGACAGAATTCTAACTATTACAACCATTCAACATTAGGTTCACATTTACATTTTCATCTCCCCAAAAGTATGCACAAGGTCTACATATCCATCTGACAACATGTACAACTCTCCAAAATACATAAACCTCAAGTCCTCTCGTATACATAAGGGTACTCTAATGCAAAATGGAAAGTGCTAACTACCAAGGCGTTATGCCCTTTCCGCGATCCTTACCCGGAACGCTCGAACTTGGACCTGCAACAAAGTGGGGTGAGAACTATTGTCCATAGTTCCCAGTGGGTTCGGCCGCCGACTCCGCCGATCTTCCCACTAGCTCTAAACAGACATAAGCAGATAGATAGATAAATATGTGAAAATAAACTACTACATAGTAATGGAAACTGCAACATACTACTATGCCTCACGAACAAAGTAATGAATGAATATAGCAATGTATTCTACTAACCTGCTATTATGTCTCTACATCAAGTATGAATGCAACATCTACTATGCTCAAGATGCATATCTCTCATGAGATCATTACCCAATCCACTTGGCTAGCCCGAAAGTTATGCCCCAACTCACATTTCGAATCCCATAGGTGAGAAGCTACCCCGCATTTACCCTACTCAAGACTATCTACGGGACAACTACGTCTGCCCCTCAGGTGACCACCTTCGGAGTGCACTGCTTGTGTGGAGCGACCACCATAAGCTCAAAACAGACCATGTGAGTATAATTCAATCCTCGTCAACTGAGGATACCCTATCCACTAGGACTAATAGAAACTCGGAAACTCAACTATCCCAATGTCCATGTCTAGTGTTTCATCTACATTAAGTTTCATGCCACTCGTCACGTTATCAACATTGTTTACATGCCACTCGTTCATGTCATAGGGCCTCTAATACACTAGTTTACATGTCCCTCGTTTTCATCATCGAGTTCAAGTTCACCTTTTCTTATCACTATAGGATTTCATGTCACAAGACCCAATCCTCATGCTCCCTAGGTTCATGTGTCAAGCCCACAATGCTACACTACTAAGAAAACATGCAAGAAAATAGAAATGCAACTATACTATACATCCTATAATGCATAAGAACAATATGTGAAATATGATCAATAATCTAACTTGGACATAGAAGGAAGTCCAACTGCTTTGGGATGACACCCCCCCACCTCTTGGTGATGCCACGAAGCTAGAAACCCGATTTCAAGATTTTTGGACGTCGCCTCGGCCCTCGAGGCGAGAACGAAGCTCAAACAGTCCCTTTTCCTAATATTTTCGGGCAGACTCGACGGGTTGCCGAACCAACTTCATCGGCGTGTTAGAATACCTAGCAATTAGGTATAAAAGAGATCAATCCCAACTTTAGATCTCATTTTAATAAAACCCCCATTTGGAACCCTAAAGCATAATTATTGTGAGAATCCGACGCATAGCTTCGCGATTCGAGCAATAATCATCTACCTAGCATCCTAGGGTTTACCTAAGATAAATTCTAAGGTATAAAAACTTAACCCTAGAAATCCACCATTAAGCTCCAAGTAGCTTACCTCTCAAGCTTCCTCTCCAAGCAAAGGAAGAAGATGAAGAAGATGAAAATCCACTTCAAGCTTCAATCTCCACCAACCCTTACTCTAACCTCCACCCTTGAGAGAGAGCTTTTAGAGAGAGAGAGAGAGAGAGAGAGAGAGAGAAAAGTGAGAAGAAGTGTATTCTTTGGCTGTGAACATAAGAGAGGGAGATCGGGTCCTTTTATAAGCTGCTATAATTGCAGAAAAGCCCCTAAAAAATTGCTATTTGCAACATACTGCAATCTGCGTTTTCTGCACTTGGTACTGGTACGCGGGATTCTTGTCATCGGTTCACCAGCTACACAGGCCAAACCCGAGAGCTGCCTTCTCGGGTAGCCGACTTCGTACCGGTACGCGCTAGGGGTGTCACCGGTTTAACAGCCTTAAACACCCGAACCCGAGAGCTGCTGCTCTCGGGTGCCTGCCTGGTACCGGTACCACCCCGATGTGTTACCGGTTACACAACGCCCAGATTGCAGTTTAGCACTTGTTCGACTTCTATTTCACACCGAGCAATGCTAAAACTCGATTATCTCTTTTAGAACTCAACTTTGACCCTTCCAACATCTTTGAAATGTCAAATGGATCATGTCCAAGCATCCGTCTCGCCATGCTTTGGTCACTTTGACTAAAAGTGGTTTATTACAACGAGGATTCAACATCTTACATCTATAGAGGCCGGACACTTGTGCGGCTTCAAGAGAACCAATTCCATGATCATCAAATTGCGGTAAAGATCTATCCACGCAAATGTGAAGAATTCCTTTTCCTCCTTTAATCTTAAACAACATGAGGGATCCGATTTGCGTGGTATTTGAGATCGGATCTCAAGTTTTAAAATCAAATAAGTTTGATTTTCTTTTTTCACTGCGTTTTATCGCCGCATGCAATATTCTAACAGTGACATCTTGAAAGTTAAATTTAGTCACTTCTTCTATTTATTTTGGTGTAACTTGATGTTGATATAATTAGTTTTTTTGAGTTCCATTAGTTTGTAAATAAATAAATTCTGTTACCTTCTAAATATAACTAGTATAGTAACCCGCGCGATGCCGCGGATAAATAATAGAAGAAAAATTAAAAAATATTGAAGACTAAGAAGAAAGAAGTTTGGAAAATAAAAATTCAAGTGTGTTTTATTTTTTGGATTGGGAAACGTATGAATTGAACTAACCAATATGGTCATTGAAAATCGATAACTGTCCAGAATCAACATTCAAAAAAAAAAACCCTACAAAAGTCGTATGAAGATGGAGATAATAATGTTGCGATGATGACGATGATGACGATGAAAATCTGATAAAAATTTGCAAGATTTTGCACATTTTTGGACATGGAATGATCAAAAGTTGCGGGTCAAAACTGCCACATCAATTATGAAATAAAAAATAACCCCTAAATTAATCAAAATAATGCATATAAATCAAATCCTTGATTGATATAATCACCATACAAAAATAATGCAAATAAATTAAATTCTAAATGAATATGTAGTAAGAATTCGAGATTAAAATAAAGAAAAGAAAAAATTAGGTTTAGGATTTTCGTTTTCCAAACCTACCCCTCGAACCGTCTATTATTGCTCTCCAATTAGCTTCCTCTATTGAAAAAATCGTTCGATTACCTTCTTTTTCCATAAATCCGAAGAGATCGACATTGATAGAAATCCTATAAACACTCTTTTGATTCGGAGGGGGGGTTCGGGTTGAGTCGGATTGGTACGGATTAGGACTTGGAAGACTCCCTTGCTCTTTCCCAATCTCTAGATCTAAAAGTTGTAATTATTCATCTTTTTATTTTTTAATTTTGCATGTAAGGAATTGTTTGTGGAAGAAGAAATGACTAATTTTGAAGAGAAAATGTATAAATTAAAAAGCATATTGATTACATATCATTGAATGGAGAGGAGGGAAGGAGAAAAGCTAAGAATAAAAATCAATTCAAAAAAAATAATTTTGAAGAGGAAACGTATAAATTAAAAAGCACATTAATTACATATCATTGAATAAAGAGGAGGGGAGTGGAAAAGCCAAGAGTAAAAATCAATTCAGAAAAAAGATTAGCGAGGGTGGAGAAAAACTTGCCACGTGGCAAAATTATTAAGAATTCATATAGAGTAATGATAAACTTACCCCATAAATCCAACCTTCTAAATAATTAAATCTCTCACTATTGTTTGGAGGTAATCCTAAAGATGTAGAGTTTAGATTTTAATTTTTAATAAATTTTTTAGAGAGTTGAATGTGGTGAAACTTGAGTTCGATACTTTAAAGGGGAGGTCAACAGTAGAGAAAGTCGGGTGTTAATAATTTAAATTATACTTTTTTGGTTTACACCAAAATAAAACATCAAAATTGATGGACGTAGAGTCCTACACCTCCATTTACTCCCAACCAAACAACTTCTAATGAGAATAAAAATATTGCACTATTTGGCTATATATATTATACTATTTGATAAGTGCAAAAAAGTGTAACATAGTACAGTATAATATAAAATAGTGCAACATATAATTGTATAATGCAACATTGAAAAAATATTATACTATCTATAACTATATATTATTCCTCAATAACTGCACACGTGTCGCGAGGAAGCCAACGCGCGAGAGCAGGCGCGGGGCGGGCGCTGGCACGGGCGCGGCGCGGGGGCGGCGCTGGTGCAGTGCGGGGCGTGCCGCGGGGGCGGCACGCCGCGGCAATGGGCACCGCAGGGCTCATGGCGGCGGGCATGGCGCGGTGCCGCGCGGGTAGGGCGGAAAGCCGGTGGTGGGTGCAAGCGGCGCTGGGGGGGGCAGTCTGCGCGTGGCTTGCGATGCCAAGCGAGCCGCGCGGCGCGCGCGGTCGCGAGCCGGGCGCTGGCTGGTGCGGGGCCGCGGACGGCTAGGGCGGCCTAGGAGCTGGGCGCGGAGCTAGCGCGGGCGCCCTTGGCGCTGCGGCTCCGAAGGGTCGGGCTCGGCGTCTCACGAGGTCCACGAGGTCCGAAGTGCCTTCGTGCCACGATGAGAGGGAGCCGTCCACGGTTTGGAACTCCCTCTGCATTCTTATATATATATATATATATAATATATATATATATATTATAATATATATATATAATAATATATATATATATATAATTTTATTTTATAAATATAATTTATTTATTATATATAATAGTATAATTATATTATTAGTTCCTCAATAACTGCATCACTGTCGCTGAGGAGGCCGACGCGGGAGCAGGCGCGGGCTCGGGCGCTGGCTCGGGTGCCCGCGGTGCGGGGGCGGCGGGGGGGAGGGCAGGGCGCTGGCGAGGTAGCGCGGCTGCGGGGCGGCGACGCTGCGCAGGGCGCGAGAAACGAAGGCGGGAGGCGCGGGCGCTGGCACGGGGGCGGCTCAACGCTGGCTTAGGACGCAAGCTAGAGGGGCGGCGGCGCGGGGCCAGTAGAGCGGCGCTGGCGTAGGGCTTGGGCACGAGCTGGGGCAGCCGTGGAAGCGGGCCGCGCTAGGCGCGGTTCGTGCGAGCGCGCAGCCGTCTGGGTAGGCTTGCGCGGCGTGGGGTGGGTCTTCACGGGGTCCAAGTGGCTCGTGGAACAGCATGAGGAAGGGAGGTCCACGGTGGGACCTCCCTTCTATTCGTGTTATATATATATAATAATAATTTTATTTATAAATATATATATATTTATTATATATAGTATTTTATTTTTATATAGATATATTATTATATAATAATTTATTATATAATTTACTATTTATTTTTATAAAATATAAAATATATAAATAAATGTTAAATAATTTAGACTATTTCTTCTCATTCACTAACTACTGAGGGACTACGATACCTACTAAAATTATTTCACTAACTAATGGGGGGCTACTATGCTTACTAAAATTTTTTGATATACTTATTGTATTATTTAAATTCTGAAATTGATTTTTATAACTAATTATCAAAATTAAATTTTAAAATAACTACTCGCAGCATCGCGCAGGTCCTTAACTAATATGATATATATTGCACTAGTTTTATAGTCTATTGCACTAATCAACTAGTGCAATATATAGTCATATAGTATAATATTTTATTATCTTTAATGAAGAAAGAATGAAAAATAAATAAAAGAGAAAAAAGGAGGATATTGATGTCCCCTTCCCCTCCCATCTTCTCCTTTCTTTCCCATATGCTCCTTCCTCTCCATCCGTCCTCAGCCATCTCCAGCATCTTGCCGCGCCCCGCCACCTTAAATTGCACCACTATCCATGCACTTACCTCCGCAATCCGTGCCGAATTAGAGTCGTGCCATTGCCGTTGATGGCAGTGAAGAAGTGGGCGAGGTAGGGGGAGGAGTGCCGCAGTGACATGCGAGCGGCGGAGGAGGAGGGAGAAGAAGCGAGAAGAGAAAGAAAAAGAAAAAAAAGAGAGAAAAAGAGAGAGGATATGATATATTGGTTAGTATTTTAAAAATTCAATTTGAATCTACAAAATCGAAAAAATGGCCTAATTTTATAAAAATACATAAGTAATATATTTTGTTATGAAAAGGTTATTTTATTATTAGGAGTCCGGATGGGATACTATCGATAGCATCAAACGTTTGGTGCTATCGAGTTTTCCATCGTTAGATTTAACCTTTTGACTATTTTCACTCGTTAGATTATACTATTCAACCAATAACTCACTCAATCCTAGGGGCCCAAATCATTCTAACCGTATATTTTTCATCAAAGGGCCAAAAATCTAATAGCACAAAACACTTGGTGCTATTTATAATATTCCAGCCTAGTTTTTATTATTAGCTTAATCTATATAATATCATTATAGATTGTAGGTAAATAGAAGATTATGTGGGGCTTTTTTTTTTGCATTTAGTCTCTCTCAATTTTTTTTTTTTACAAGTGACCCTAATAAATTTATATTTATACATATGGTCCTCTACTTGCCATGTGAGGATCGCGTTTGTATTTTTAAGTGGAACACGGTGAATTAACCACCAAGTTTAAATACGGAGATTGAATCACCGTGTTCGTATCCACACTTTAGTTTATTCTTTTTTATTTAGAGACAAAAAAATCTAAAAGGGAATATGGTGGCTCAATCACCGTGTTTAAACACAGTAAATGAATTACCGTATTCAACTTAAAAATACTCATTTAGGGACTTGGCAAGAAGAAGATTATGTATGTAAATATAAATTTATTACGGCTATTTGTAAAAAAAAAAAATTGAAGGGGCTATCTGCAAAAAGAAAAAAAAAAAAACCGATTATGTGGAGTACCGGCTGAACCTGATGAGATGTGGATCGAATCCAAAGAGAAACCCAAATCCAGATCGGGTCCTTTAGCAGGTCCAATCTAGAAAATGATCTCTCTCCTGAATGCGGCGGCATGGGTCGTTCGGGAAACGACTCGAACCATCTAGCCGTCCCATAATCTATCCGGGAGAATCATCCGAGCCGCGAAGAGAGAAGGTAAAGGCCGCACTGCAGGATCGAACACTTCCGGTGACAGACGGCGAGGTCAGACAGGATGGAGCCCACGGACATGGAGATGGAGGCGGCGGCGGCGGCGGCGGCGGCCGCGGCGGAGATCGGGCCGCCGGCAGAGGCGGTGGGTTTCGCGGCCCAAGGAGGAGGCGGTAGCGGCGAGGGGCGCCGGTGGGGCTTGCTCGCCCTGGCGCGGCAGCTCGTTGAGCAGGGCAAACCTTCTCTCGCGCTCCGAGCGGTGAGAATTTTCATTTCATAACCCGCTTCTTCGCCCCTCCCCTTTTTTATCCTGTTAGAAAGACTGCGTAGTGCTATACTCACTTCTTGGTGGTAAAGTAGGATGATATTTCTCAGCTGATGATTTGTTCTATGTGTTGGACGGGACGATTCCTCGGAATGGAAGAAGAAAGATATCTTATCTTTCTCATGATAGATATCTTTCTGAATTAGGAAAATGAGATAAAGTTGGAGGATAGACAGGAACGTAAGATTAATTGCTGATGCCTTATTTTGGTAGATGGATCCATGTGGATGGATAGGGGCTGTTTGGTTCCTTGAAAAAGTATTGGAAAAAGTTTTCTGAAAAAAAATTTTCTATCGAAAATTTCCAAGAAGAACTAGGTTTTTTCCCCCATATTTTAAGGAAACCAGTCTTTTCATTTTCCGGAAAAAAATCGAAAAACGAAAATAATTATTTTCCATAAAATCTTTAATTTTTTTTTTTTTTAAGTTAGTTTTTCTTAGAACCAAACAGGAAAACTTCTTTCCCAATTTTTTTTTTTTTTTTCCTCATGCTTTTTGTAGGAACCAAATACTGATAAGGCTTGTTTAAGTGATGTAGTGAAGATTATTCAGAGTGTCTGACAACGGTTCAATGAAATATTTGTTTTTCAACTAATTCAGCGGGAGATAAAATAATAGTGTTAAAGGGCCCAAACTTAATCCCAAAGCATAAGTCGATTGGCCGAGAAATCTTTCTCATTATATGTATGCAAGGATTCTAATTTGTATCAGAATATGGAGCTGACATTCTTAACGAAGAGACTAAAAAGGAGAGTTCAGATAAATAAACTCACAAATGATCTCGCACTTGTATCCTCTTTCTAGTTTACGAGTGGCTTGACGTGCTTTTTATGTTAATGTGGTCTCAGTTTTGTTGTGAAATTTGATGCTTGTTATGTACTTTTCCAACTTGAAATTTGACCTAATATTCTGTAATGCAACGCCTGCAGAATTATTAGACTCAGCCTTGGAGAAATTGTTGTAAGTAGTAAATTGTTGTAAATAGTGTGTGTCAAAACTCAAAAGATTAGTAGAAAGTTATTCATCACTGCTACTCTGATATAGAAAGAGTGAATTCAGATTTTAGTTATTTTATTTCCTTCCTGATGAAGGTGCAAATTGCTTATGTTGATTTAACTTTTGTTTCCTTTTGGCTGGTCGATGGAGAACTGATTGAATTGAGGTTTCACCACTCTTATTAGGTTCATATGTAACTATCCATTCTGAAGCCCCTACAAAGAGAGAATATGATTTAGTGTTCATAATCTGTTCTTGACATATGCTGTCCAAATTTTATAGAGGATTCTTAGGTTTTTGATGCATGGTAGTCTATAAGTATTCTATAATAATTTGGAGAAACTATTCAAGTGTAGATTTGAAACTTTTAACTGAAACTTTTAGGCTGAAGATTTGATTGTTCGATTGGTTGACGATGATTGGTTAGCTTAAACCTCTATCTTTGTCTGGCACAATATGAAGGCTAACCATTTAGTGAGGCAAATCAATTGGCTTATACACTATATGAAACTTTATTCATTAACTTTTGTGTAAGATCACTAGCTATGATCTATTTTATGAATTGGTCGGAAGCTTCTAATGCTAGTAAAGCATTTAAAGAGATAATACCCAAGGATATAGTTCCTTGTAAGCATAGGCTATGACCATTGTGTCATAATGTCGCCAACAAGGTATTGGTACAGTAGGACACCAATGCTGTTTGCACAAACTCAAAAACCTCCTTTTGGCCAAGTTAGCTTAAAATTACTTCTTAAAATCTTCTTACTCTACTATTTATGCATTAAGTGATTTGAATTTGATCAAATAAAAGGACAATTTGGAGAAAGTTTGATCTTCCCAATTTGTAACCTTATTTTCTAACAAATCTAATTGCCTTGAAGAACATGCCATGAAATCAAATGATATACAATTGTTTGATCTTTCTTACTTTCTATGTTATCCATTGTAAGCATCTTGTACACATTTCCATTAAAAGTTACTATGGACATTTGGTTCATTGAGGTTAATCCCGAATGTAATGAATTCTTACACAATTTTTGGAAAATTTCTCCAAACTTAGAAACTAATTGCGTAAAAAAAGTACAGAAAAAAAAAATCCATGATTATAGCACTTACGAGCAAAAAAGAACTACGGAGATGAAGGTTTTGGTATTATCGTGAAGGCAAAAGAAGAAAGAGAGAGGTGAAAACATAAAAGTTTCCCTCCACGACTAAAAGCACCTCATATAATTAGTTTTCTCAACTTTTCCAATGGGGCATTTCTAGCTGTAATGCAGGAATGACTTGCAATTATTCCTAGCACTCTTATTTAACTAGATTTGCAATTATTCCTTAAGGACTTCCCAAATTTGTCTTAAGTTTTACAAATCTGAGCACGTAAACCACTCTGAGGAGTCTATTTGGATCTTGTTGTCACATTCCAAGTTGTCTTAGGAAACCAAATGAGCCTCTTAGCTATAATTAGCTGTTGATAGGTTGTCGAGTTGGAACTGTGTGATTAGTCGAGTAATTGGGATACCCTGGTTGACTAGTTGTGATTAGGGCTGGCAAACGAGCGAGCCGGCTCGCGTTCGACTCGTGTTCGGCTCGATATTTGGCTCGCTCGAGCTCGACTCGAAATTAAATGAGCCGAGCTTGAACAAAATAAAATGCTCGAAATTCATTTCAAGCCGAGCTTGAGTATTACTCGGCTCGTTCGAATTAGGCTCAAAAAGCTCGAAGTCGATATATATATATATATATTATATTATATTATATATATATTTATATATATATAAAATATATAATATATATATGTTATTATATATAGCTTTAATTTTATTTGGATCATTATTGTTGCCCATAAAATAAATCCACAAGTATAACGTGCATGAGCCCAACTCTAATTATTAATACACACTCTCTTTTTTTCAGAATTTCACTTTACAGTAACTAAATTGATAACATTCAAATTTCGAGATCCCTATTTTTTTCTCCTCTCTCGCTCTCTCTCTGTGTCCTCCCATCAAACAGTCCCTCGTACATTTCTTACAATTATTTTGTATTTTGAACTATTGACATGTTGCATCAAATTATAGTATATTCTATAAAATTATATTGATTATTTATTATGATCGAGAATTTAATCAGTCGTTTAGATCTCGAGCTCGCTGATCAATGGTCGTCAGCTGCTCGAATTAATTTCAAGCCGAGCTTGAGCCTAGATTTAGGCTCGAAATTAATTTCAAGCCGAATTTGAGCTGACATAAGCTCGCTCGAGCTCGGCTCGTTGCCACCCCTAGTTGTGATTAAAGTGCAAGTGTGCAACTTCCATTCTTTCTTCCTCCTTTTGGGTCTTCTAATTTACTTATTGTTTAGTTAGCAACTTCTGTTCTATTTTTCTTCCCCTTGTCAGCTATGATCCCAACTAAATAAATTCAGTGCAAACAAGTTTCTCAAGTCTGCATCAAATATCTATCATATGAGGCAAAATATAGAGAAGTTTGTAGAATAACCTTCTTATATAAAGGAGGAGTTACAATAAATAAGAGGAAATAAGGATAGCAATAGAGATGGGGGAGTTTGTCCGGGGAGGTGCAGGGAACATACAAGGGTAAGAGATTAGAAATTAGTGTGTGAACAAATTTTTGATCTATTTAAAGATGTTACTTCAATGAAAAATTATACTCGAACCTGATGACATGATCAATCTTTACCGCCCTTTTTGAACTACACTTTGAACTCTGTCGGTTAAGTTTTATATCTTCAAAGAGATTGATAATGTAACATGGTCAATGAAAAATTTTAACTCATTAGAAGATGTCAAAGCTGATACAGGAGAGTTGATTGTCATTTTTATTCATTTCTTTTCTTTTTGATAGCAGTGTTGTCTTTTGGGCAGCATGTTCTTTTGGCATGAGATATAGTATTTGAGAATAACAAGTACCTATTTCTGAAATCATTTTGTATTTGATGCAGTTACTGTGCCTCCAGCAGTATTAAGGTTTAGCCGTATGCCATTTGGATGGTAAATTGGATCATTCTTTTCAGTAAAATCTCAAAACTAGTGACATATATGATTCTGTTAATTATGGAGATGAAAATTACTTTGTATACATGTCTTAGAACTTAATGATTCCTACGAGATTGTTTATCTTTGAAACAATAAAATGGTTGTGAACTAATGAACTATGATGCGAATATAACCAATTTTATGTTAGTTTTCAAGAATCTGGATTCATATCTGAAATATTTTCTTATGCAAAAATGTATCCTAGAATTTCAAGTTTGACACACGTAAAATATTGTGAAATAAAAGAGTCTACATCATACTAGATTCATAATGGGAAAAAGAAAAGATAAAGGGTTTTACTGTAAGGAATATGATATAAATGAACCTCCTCCCCATCAAATTTTTAAAAAAAGTTCTTTGGATGTTTTTCAGTATTTTATTAAATGAAAACTACGTAGCAGTGGATAGAAAGTTTATATGATTTACTCAGTATATTCTTAAGATTCATGATTTTTCAAAAGATAAAAGAAGGAAAGACTGTAGAACACAATGGTACTTAGTGTGATATGTTTGGAACTCGAAAGTGTTTCGGGATAAATTTTATAGGTATTCAACATAATCTTTTATGATTTGGATAGCCAGATGAGTAGAGGAGTATCAATTTATTTCCAATCAAAAAGCAAAGGGGGCATTCTGTGCTGCATGTTTTATAAGAGATTAAATTCATTGTTGAATGGATGCAGACATGCAATATGACACAACTTGTCCTCGAATTTTGTGAATGCAATAACTATAAAAGATTAAGACATGGTGCTGTAAAACCATGATTAATGAATATAGAGTTACTTATTTTTAATCTATGGGGTGAGGATCTAACCTCCACAGTTCTGTCGATAGACATATTAGGATTGTTAACGGATAAAAATTGTCATGAACGGAGGTCTTGACTGCACTATAAAATAAAAAATATAAAAAAGATAAATTATTAGAAAGCATGTGTGTCTGACTGTATGAGTGTTAAATCATTCACCGAGTCCTAAATGAAGCTGCATAGTCAACAGCATAGTTAGCATTTGTACTTTTAGTTTAGACGTGAAGAAAATTTATCTGACACAAGATATAGAGGACATTTTGACAATTTCAGTGTGTCTGTGTTTTGTAGGTCAAGCTTGTAAGTCCTTGTGCGGAAAGGGTGGTCTAAAATAGATGGAGATATGAAACAAGTGAATGATGAAAACAATATATTTCACACTAACTAGATCGAGCTTAGTAACTATTAATTTATTTATATTTTTGATTGAGAGATCTTGCTTATGAAGAGAGGTGTTATTTACATGTAATTATGATCAATCTTAAGACACTAAGGAAAAGTTTTGTAGAGAATAGCAGGATTGTTTTTAGTATTTGCAATGAAGTGCAATATGGGATAGAGCAATAGGGTAAGAGTAGCAAAGGCAATGAATCTTGGTGTTATGGAAGAACTTACCGCAGCCTATATTTACAATGAGGTCACATCTATGAAACGCAAACACACTAAAATTTTTGTTGTCTCTGCATTCTCATCATGTCAGGCACATTTAATGTACCGATTGTCCATTTCTTGTTGAACATGCATCTGTTACATGTCCAAATCACAAATGCAATCCGAATCATCTGCACTCATCATTGAGTAGGCAGATCCATTTAATACGAGGTCTGCCATCTAGGGCTTTTTTATTGAATTAATAAGAATGATTTCAATGTTCGGGTTTTTTTCGTCTCCTTAGTCTTCTACCCATGTGCTCCTCTTGTGGGAACTTATATCTTTTACTAATTTTTAATATGATGGTGTGTATTTATGAATGTTCAGGACTTCTCCCTCATATTGTATAAATATCTGACAATCAAACCATTAGCACCACCATGGCCATGAGAGCAGTGTGGAAGGCTTTAGGGGCTAGCATTATTAATATACTAAATATAAGAATATTATGAGTCTTCCTATAGATGTAAAAATGTAACGAACTTTACATTCATTACTCGTGTTTCCCTGTATTATTCCCTATATACTTCTAAGAGTTATTCAGTTGGTGAGTTTGAGATGTGTTGTGTCTATGTTTGTAGGGTCTAACTATTTATTGACGAATCTAAAAGTAGCACTATCCCAGAATTACGGTCTGTTTGGCCCTGCTTCGTCTTCTATTGAGGCTCAATTAGAACATTTTGGTAAATTAATCTAAAGCTTCTGTTGCGGCCAGAAGTAGAAATGAGATTTTGAATCTCAAAAGCAGAAATTCTGATTTTCTGCTTTTGATTCTATTAGAGGAAGAATCACCTTTGGAGATTTTAGTACAGTGCTTCTCCTAATGGACCACTCAGACAGCCTTTATAGCACTACACCTTATAGTAGGACTAAATATGCTCTAGAGTAACGAAGAGAACATATTATACTTCAAAGGTTTGAGCATGCGAGTTTAACTGGGAACTCCACTGTGGATGGATGCTCAAAGAATTCACCCGTGAGCTAAACAACTCAGTTGTTTGCTGGAAATACCCGTTTCTGTTTTGTTGGAAAGAATTAAGAGATTCCCGGCTTTTGGGTTCGGTTCTGAACTTATTTTAAGACATACATATGTTTTAATTCATTACGCACACTTCAAACTTACACAAGCATACAACGCTCACACACCTATAATGCATGTACATATTATAGTCCTTTAACATAGAGGCCCTAAAGTCCAATTGAAACTGTTGCATGTGATCTACAATATCTGAAAGGACTCTGTGAAAACTCTTTTAAGTTTTGAGACCTATTTCTCATTCACGAAACACTATCAAATTCATCAAGTTCATCCTTCTATAATTCACTAAGGTCTTTCTTTGATGCAGAAGAAATGACTTTCTAAAACTTATTATTTATCTATTTATTTATTTTTGTATTCCTTAACTTATTATTGATCTTTCTTAAATGTTGTACATCAAATCATAAGATTTACATTCGTGAATTAATTTTAATTCACATATGTGTAAAGTGTTTAATTAATGTCCCGTGAGCTCTGGAGGTTCATTGCTCTATATTTGTTGGTTTTTCGAGGTGGATGGTGGTTTCCAATTATTGAATTGTTCTATTCTAGTTTCAATAATGGGTATAATTTTCGTGTACAAAGAGTTTGGTTCTTTCACTAGCTACTTTAGATTGGCATCATTTTGAATCATAGGTCCAAAGAATGAGAGATGCAAAGAGATAATGGAAGAAATACTACTGAGTACTGAATGAATTAAATGCGGTCCCAAGGTTCAAATTTGAAGTTTTAAAATGAATTCCGAGTTAAACACTGTAAACAACTGCAGGGAATAAAGTAAAATTCAGCAGCAACCTAGATTAAAGTTTTGATTAATAACAAACATATGGCAAGTGATGAAAGATCAACGACCAAGTCAAATATACCAATACCAGCTTTATATAATAGTCGGAAAATAAAATATCAAGATGTAGATTCTTCCAAGGTTTATTAGTGGATTTGAATGGATAGATTTAAATGGTAGGGTAATGAGGTTGGTGAAGGCTATGGGTGAATCGGTTACCTTGGATGACGATAAGTAGGTCAAAGTTGTTCAAGTTGCAACCAGTTCATCAATTCATGAGATGCCAGGTATCCACGATGACCAATGCGAGTAGCACCGTGATAGCAGGCTTCAAGATGAGAAGGATAGTAGCCAAGAGGTTTAGAAGCGGTGAAGTCGAAGAGAAGACCGATCTGTTCGTGAGGAAGAAGAGACGACGAATCCAAAGAGAGGAGAGTTCTAGGTTAGGAGGGAAAAGGTTCTAACCACTTTATGTTGTTTCGAATATTTTCTTTCAATTTTCTTTCTCTTTCTTAACATGAAATTTATCTCTCTCTTTTTTCTCTCTTTTTTTTTTTTCCCCACTTCATGTGTACAGTTGTAGGGGTTCCTTTCCTGAGGGGAGAGGCAACCCAAGAGTCGCACAGTTCTTTTTCTATTTTAATGCCACATGTCGTTGTATGATTGGGTGGAATCTCTCCTTTGCTACATGTCATTGCTTGGTCGAATTGGGTTCTGGAATAGGCTAAGGATATGTTTTGGGCTGTTTTGTTGGGATTTAGGTTCTAGATTTGGATCTAATTGCGTTAGGTTAGGGTTTGAATTGGTTTTGATTGTGTTTAAGGCTAACCTAGCCATCCAAGTCCAACAAATAAAAATCTAATTTCCAAATAAGCCCAAAATAAAATAAAGAAAAAATAATGACTTGGTGCACTTCTCGCTCTCTTAGAGAGAACGATTCCACGTGCCGTGTTAGTATACGTAAGCGAGCGGGAAGTTGATCAATCCGCAAGGCCAAAAAGCAAATGGGAGCACTTAGGCACTACATCAATGAGTACTAGAGATGTAATACAAAATTTGACATCACACTTAGAACATTTGTACTTGCTAATGAAAAATACTTAACAGTGATTACTGCTATTAGATTGGTTTGATGGATATAGAATAGATGAGATAGTTTACTCAAGGAAGAATGATTAATGTAGAAAATGTTTTCTTTTTTTTTTTTGTTTCTTGTGTAAGTTGTTACCCTTTAAATTAGATGGAGGATTTTAGTAGGAATGTAAGATTAATATGATACAAATGATTCTTCATTGTATAAATGTTGGATGAGAAACAAACGACACATTTTGCAAAATGAGTGCAGTTGCTATGGTTTAATTTTAGGGAAAACTTTAAATCAAGGTTTTACGTGCCCGTCGGCACGGGCCGTATCCACCGTGCCGTACCGTGCCAACGAGGTACCGGCACGATATAGACCCCGTGTCGATGGCACAATTCAAAACCCTCTATTCTTTAAATTAGTAAGTAATTTTCTCAATAAAGTTTAAAAGATGTGATAAAAAGACATAATAAATAGTTAGAATATTTTGTTGCTAAAGAAAATAAATATTTCATGCTATTATGTGTCGGCACACAAGAATTTTTTTGGCCGGCACGCATCGGCACAGCTCGGTACGCAACGTGCCGTACCATGCCGGCAAGTTTTCAGCACGACCCCGTGCCACGGCACTTAAATCCTTGCTTTAAATACCTCCTCTATGATTTAGCGCCTTTTCACTTTAGTATCATGTTGTCTAAAGTGTATCACTTTAGTGCCTCATTATTTCATTCTTCTCTTTTTGTTACTCTCTTCGTGTCTTCTCCATTAAATCGTCATGTGCCATGCACGTGCATCCCACTCTGCTTTCACTTTGCTGTTGATCATCCTTCCACTCCCCTCCTCCTACTTGCATTCCCCTTCACCTCCCCTCTTCTCTTGTTCCTCCTCTTCCTGCTACTACTATTTCCTTAATCATCATCTTCCTCTTCCAACTCTCCTCTCCCCCTGTCACTCCTATTCCCCTATTACTTCCCCTCATCGCCTTCACCGTTGTTGCCTTTGAGGGTCCGCGCTTCCTATCTTTGCTGTAGTTGAGCACTTTATGGAGTGTACATTGAAGGTCATTGCCTCCTCCAAGCGTGAGACGAGGGCCCTCGACAATGCCGCAGTTTGCACGCCCCGTCTCCTTGGCCTCGTCGTCGTTGATCATTGCTCCTTCGCTAGCCAAAACCCTCCAAGAAAACAGGAGATTGGGCTCTAATGGAGAAGATAGAGGGGGTAATGGAAAGAGAAAAACAAAACTATTAGGTACTAAAGTAATGGGCTTTAAACCACAGGGTACTAAAGTGAAAAAGTGCTAGACCGCAAGGTGGAATTTGAAGTTATCCCCAGTTTTAAGTAACTGTGTGACTAAAAATGATTATCTTGTTAGCAAGCAAGATCAGAGAATAAAAGCAAATTGTTTTGACACAACCAAGGAACAACAAGATTCATAGTAAAAATTGAAAATATTGAACTACTAATTGGAATATTCGACAAGGAAGAATATGCAAATAGACTTGCATAGTTATTGTATAAGGAGGCTATGCAACCTATTTAATAAAATCTACTATAGATTCGGTTGTGTTTGGTTCGGGTATGAGGAGGGGAATAAGGGCTATAAGGAGAGGAATAAGCCCTTATTCCCCTCCTTATACCCAAATGGTATTTTTTGAGTTGGGGAATTGTTGTTCCCCATGGAACAAGCTTGTTCCCAGTTGGGAAGAATTTTAATTAAAATTTAAATCTAATTTTGATTATTATATTAACTTATTAATTAATCTAATTAATATATTTAAGTCATTATCTATTGTTTAAACAGTTAAGTAATTAATTAATTTATTATTTATGGTTAATTAGCTCATTAAAAATTAATTATTTAATGTATTTCTCTAATAACTAACATTAATAATTAATTAATTAATATTTTTTTATCTTATATAATATTCATAACTAATAAATTTATTAATTTATTAAATTATTTTTAATTAATATTTTGATGTTAATTAATTAGATAAAATAATTTTGATTTTAAATAATTACTCTTATTCCCGCTATTTCAATCTAACTATCCAAATAGTATTCACTTTATTCCTAGGAATAATCCAATTTTTATCCAAATGAAAAATTAGTCTTGTTTCTACTTATTTGCGAAATTGGACCTATTCCAGGAATAAACAATTCCTGCTTATTCCTAAACTAAACGATATCATAGTTTACAAGACAGGTGTACATAGGAAAAATATTCATAGTAGCCTGCTCCAGTTAATGGGGATTAAGGCTTTGTTGCCTTCAATTGTTCGAAACTTATATCAGGCCCTCTAACTTTAGGAAAAACTTGAGATACTCCTCGCTAGTTTACTGCTTTTTTTTGCTTTAGTATTTTGTGGCTTTAACTGTATTACTTAAGTATTCTTTGGTTTCTATTTTCATTTTTCGTTACACCCTCTGTTAATTTCTCTACTAAACACATGATGTGCTGCACCCGTATGTTAGAAATGTTCCACAAAGATCGATAAAAAAGTATGAGACCTTTTAGAAAAAGGCGTGAGACCGCGTAGAGCTTAATCCTGATCATTCTTGGTGAGTCCCCAACGGTAGAAAAGCGACGATTTATGATGCACGTGTGCGGCACGTTATTATTTTAACGGAGGAGTTAACAAAGGGTATAATGAAAAACCAAAATAGAAACTGTAGGGTACTTAAATGATACAATTAAAATCACAGAGTACTTAAGGGCAAAAGCGGTAAACCACAAGGTGGGGTATCCGGCGTTTTCTCTTAATTTTATAACTAATAGATCTGTCTTTAGATAGCATGTTCACTCACTATCACATCATTTTGATGACTACATATTGTTATGTTAGCTAATTTTCTTTTCGTTTGATCAGTCACGAGCTGTATCTGCATCGCTGTCCCTAATGGAATGTGCATTTGCATTCCAGGCATGTGCATTTGCATTCTTAGTGCTCGTTTTTTAACCCTTTATCATTTACCAACCAGCCAAGAATGTCCTGACTAGCCTAGCTATGTAAAGGAGCTCATGCAGTAATTTGAATTTTTTGATTTGTGCGAACAAACTTGAACCATTTGCTGAGTCATTACTTTTTTTAATCCATCTATACAGCCTACATGGCGGCTATCATATGCCTTTGATTTAGCTTATTATAATACCGTGCAAAAATGCATATCGAAATACCCCAGTTTTCTTACTTCTGGAGTTCAAGTGAATTTATTTACTGCAAAAGGTTCCGCTATATAGTGTTTCGATCCATATGCCATTTGACATTGTTTGACTGATGATACGGTCTTACCACCAATAAATATCACAGCAATATTAGTGAAAAAGCTTCGACGTGGTGAAATCTATTTACAATTAAACAATTGTTCCACGGTCAAATACTAAAATAGTAAAGATGGATACAGGTTACACTGGCCATACAACATGAATGTGGAGATCATGCTGTTTTTGAGGTGCTATGTCGCGCCCGCGAGCTGTACAGGCAGAAGCAGCAAGCCAACACCACTGTCGATCAGCTTGCTTCTTTGTTTGCTCAGTGTGCAATTGATGAAGCCCGCCCCATAAGCTCTGGTCCACCACCGCTGGTTCCTCCTCTAGGCATTGTTGATCCGGCTGCGCTTTTAGATGCAAATGACGCTTCCATACTCGCACAGAGTGGAAGGAAGCAGATCATGCTGGACGCCTTTGCTGACGGGAGCAGCTTCATCTGCTTGCGGTGTGGTGGGCTTGTAAGTAGTTCGCGCAAGGATGAGCATGTAGCTTACTGGTGCGGGAACACCTGAACTGATGAACCTTCCTTTCTTTGTTGTATATCCCTGTATTGTGATCATCATCATCATCATCTTCATCTTCGGTGTCCCTTTCAGTCTGAGATTTCTTGTACTTTATGAATGCCTAGGTAATGCTAAATAAAAACAGTTGAATTTGAAAGACATTGGACTACAGTTGCAACATTTGTGACAGGTAAGAAAATATGGAGCAACATTAACCACTTATATATATTTGCATTATAAAGAGGCTCCAAGAATTGTTGCCGATTGTTCTTCATAAAATTCGTTTTGTTTTGAGAGGCTTGTTTTTGTCCTTGCTGATATATAAATCTATGAATTCATAGATTTTATTTTATCTTTTAACATTTTGCACGCGTATTTTATATTCACCAGCCCCTTATAATGCTTAACCTGATAAAACAGTGTATCAAGTTGGACATGATCGTTTCTTCAGTGACATTCCTCTCAAAGTGATGAACATTGAGAAGGTCGTATTTTTGGCTGGACTACACATTTTCAAGATTTCCTGGAGCTTATGCAGGGCGTTCCGTTTTCCATCTAGTTTGAAGAATGCTGTTACCTCCGTTTGGGGCTTTGTTTCTTCTTTTTTTTTAATTCTTTTTCAGAGAAAGAAAGTTTAATTACAATTTTAAAAAGAAAGATCAATCTTACAAATTTTTCTGGAAAAAGAACTATTTTTCACATTTTTCTGAAAAAAGATTCATCTTTCACACGTTTCTAAAATAATTTAAGCATCGTCGTAATCTTAGAGCAGAATTTTCTATTCATCAAATTCTTGAACACAATTAAAATGCACTTTACTTCTTTCTTACTTAAAAGGTATTAGTACTTGACTGCATGGAAACTTCGAGAGTTAGAGCAGGCTATACAGGCCGCAACTGTTTTTGATCTGGGGAAGTTGGAAGGAAAAGGCGGTATTATAAAACAAAGTACATGATTGTGACCCACATTCAAGAAAAATATGTAACGGGAAATACAGTTAAGTACTTGGACCAAAAGTTGAAAAATGATTGTCCATCTACAAGGTTTGGTTAGGTTTGCTTAGAAAGTATGCAAATGAAGTGCAAAAGCCAAGACAAAAAAAGAAATCGTTGCAAGGAGAGGAAGGACTTGGATGCATCCATTCAAGACTCCTCAATAACTAGGGCTTGCAAATGAGATAGCCGCCTTAATCCTCTCACCCTCGAGTCTTTTCCTGTTTTATCCGAATCTGGCTACTATACTCTTATGAGTACGATCGCTTTCGTACTCATAAGTTATTTTCGATGATAGAGCTTCCGAATCGACGATCCAGACCACTAAACATTATCTAGAGCATTTAAAATTTCTAGAAATCAAATTTTATAATTTTTCGATATCATTTACCTTATGATCAATAGCTCACAAAATTGACGATTTTTAACTGCCGGTATGTGATAGTTGCTAGTTTAACGGTGTAAAATAATCGAAATAGCTTGAATTTTTGATAGAAAATTCTATTCATTACCTAGATAAAGATCAATAACCCCGAATCTTAAATTGAAGGATCCGATGATCCATTTTTTGGACGTCATTGGATTTTGACCGTTCATTTTATAGCTGTTTGATGGACTTTATAATGATTTCAAAAAATTACGAAATTTATTTTCTAGAAGAAGTTTCAAATACTCTAGATCATGTTTAACGGCGTAGATCGTTGATTCGGAAGCCCCGATATCAAAAACAACTTATGAGTACGAAGGGCTCTATAAATATGAGAGTATTATAGAAGCCCTACTCGTTTTATCCACGGCTGATCTCGAAGGAGGTCGACGAGTAAGGGGCGCAATTTCAATACCCTCTTGAGCCTTAGCACGCCATTGAATCTCAGAGTGCCAAAATTCATAGACGTGATCCGACAATTGGCGACAAAGTGCGCGCCCAGTTCCACTCCTAGGCTTGCAATTTGTGCCTCTTTTCTTCGAAATGGCCTTGGAGCTACGGCAAAGGAAGGACCAAGTCATACTTGGAGTCCACATGGGCGGCGCGCGAGGAAGTGACACAAGAATGACAAGCCTTCTTCACTTCACATAATCACTGCAAAACTCTGGTGGCCACACAGCAGAGAATAATAAGGAGCTACCGATTGCTCAAAAAACTCGGCCAAGGCAACGGACGACTCGAAAGAAACAGACTCCCCAGGCAACATGTGAATCCAACTTGCTTAAGAACGCCTTACGTTGCTCCGCCCTGGCAAGATCTTGGACAATGGCGAAGGGACTTACACAAACAAGGTTGAGGCATTCACGAAGCTCCTATTTCATAGCCCGGGTAGGGAAAAAAAAGTCTTCTCCTTCTCGCTCGTATCGGCCTTTTTTGCTGGGGGGGGGGAAGACATGGCCGCGCCCAAGCAACAAAAAGACAAAAGCAACTTTGTCATCCAATAGGGCAGCTCCTCCTAACTTGATAGGGAGGGACCTTCTCCGTCTATTCCCCGTCCTTGGGCCATGCCGAAGGCCAGTCTCGAGCATCATGAAGGTGGAAGTAGGAAGCGCCATTCAAACAGCAAAAATCTCTCCTTTAGGAGGAGATTTCACTTTAGTTAATTTTTCTATAATTTTTGTTCTTTCTTCTTTATTATTTGGTTCTCCCAGTAAATTTACCTATAATAATTTTCATAATAACCCTTCTAAGGAGCAAGCCTTTCGGGTAACTGTTTGGCTTGCTATTTTGTTCTATTGCCATGGCCCATTAGTAGTAGTTGGTGCTAACCGCTTGCCTTTTTGTGATTAAGCTTTTTTAGTTTTTCCGAGTCTTTTGATTTATGCCTCAATTGTTATATTTGAGCTTATGTTTGAACCTCTCAAGTTTGAAATTATCAAAATCATGAGCAAATGATGCGAATTCTAGTTTTTCTGCTTCTCACAATTTTTTCGTTGTGTTGGCATGACTACCCCCTTCTGTCTAAGTAGAACCTCCTGCAGCATTGGCCGGAGGCATTGTAAGCAGAACATATTTTGTTTCTGTTCATTGTTAACTTTTAACTAAAAATAATCATTATGATGAATCTCTCTTCTGCGTCTTCTACCATTGAATTTACAGTTTTTTTTTTTTTTTTTTTTTTTTTGCCAAAATGCAGAAAATTTTCTTGAAAATATCCTGTTTTTCACTTTCCCTTTCCGATTCTCAAAAACCTATATTTTGCTTCCTCGAAATTTCAGAAATGTTTTAAGAGAGTACGGCGTTAATGAAGAGGGCAAAATGACCAAATTGCTTTTATTCTTTTATAAGAATTTTTTTTTTAAATATATTTCTATCATTTTGAAGGATATTTTCAGTATAAATTATAAAAAATCGGTGGAATAGTGATGAAACCCTGATGGAGGGGGGGCTAAATGCAACAAATTGAAATGTTGAGGGAGTAAAATATAAGTTTTTGAAAGTTAGAAAGAAAAAGTGAAAAAATGAATGTTTATAAGGGAGTTTTCTATAATTTAATCTTTTTTAAAAATATTATTTTTTTCTACTCAGTCAAGCCCAACACTTGGCTAAAAAAATCTATTATGTGAAGCAAACGGTACTACACTTCTTTATGATAATAAACAAATTTATGCAAATAGGAGATAATAAATTACCGCCATAGCAGATTATTTTTTTTTCTAGAGAGATTTTTTTTTTTGAAAGAAAAATAGCATGCTATTTGTTTTATTTAATTTTTCAAAAACAAATTTAATAAAAATTATAAAATAATTAAATTTTAAACTTGTGACCGTGACGTACGCTGGCGTTAACCAACTGTGCTAGAGATGATCTACATTATAGCAAAATTGATTTATTGCAAACGGAAGAAATAATACATTTTCCAACATTAAGTACTTCCACAAAACCCTCAAACGATGCACAAAAACATTGGCCAGCAAATCTCTTTCGTTTTCTAAAGGGTAAACTTTAATTTACCCCAACGTAGTTTAGTTCATTTTTTGTTCATATTTAGCTACTCTGTAATTTAGCATATTATCACTTTATCACTGTGTGGTTCAAAAATTTTCACTTACCCATCATGTGGTTTAAAAACGAAAAAAGCTTCACTTAGCTACCCTATTTAATAATAGTAGATATTTTTGATAAAAAAATAAATAAATTCTCAGAATAGTTAAGAAGAACTTTTTAAATCACAGGACAGCAACGTAAAAGGTAAAGCGAGCTAACAAGTTAAAAGTTTACCCTTTTCTAAAAGGTTACGTAGAATTTCGTTAGCAGAGCATACACAGCCTCTAATGTATGCTAACCTTCCATTTTTGTCAAATACGATAATCAACAGCATAGATTTAATGTGTTATATTCGAAAATCAATACAATAAGGACCTTACAAAGAAGTACAATTAAACTCACACATGGCCAAACAAGTGGGGAAAAGAAATCATCATACCACATAACTTGTCACCAGAGGAATTTTGGGGTCATCCTCTGATTCGACTTTTTAGATTCCGGTGCTCTGCACGCTGCTGAGCTGTCGTCTTCTGCTTCCGATGCTTCCGGACAGGCCCTGAATCGAATTGCTCTGGGCCCCAAAGCAATTCGTAGAATAACACGAGGGTTCAAAACCAGTTATTTTACAAGATAACAAACATGAGAAATGCAGATTGCCTGCTCGAGCAATCTATCCCCGGAAATACTACCACATCTATAATAGTTGTAAGCTTTAAAAGCCACCAGCCACCGAGATAATGACCGACCATCCAAGAGCCTAAACTAGTCAACTACAATTCCTAGTCGAGAACTATATGATACCAAATAAATAATATAGGCATTTTTCTCTTCTGTCAGAATATTGAGCCAAATAGAGCAGGACAGCAATACATGTTGCCCGACAGACTTGGAATCATTGACAACAAAGCTTAGGACGTGCTGGTTAAATCACTGTCATTGTCGCCAGCATCAGTCTCCTTCACTTCTTGAATCATCTTCAGAATCTGCCAAGTGGTGGGCCGGCTCTCTGGTGAAGACTGGACGCATGCAGCCACGATATCAACAATCATCATAAGCCGTTCTTTTTCGTCGGCCCCTTCATCTTCTCTAACTGATTGAACCCAAGTTGAAAGATCCATGCCAGCCAGAGCCGAGTGTTCAAGTGGAGGCCTCCCAGTGAGTAGCTCGAGAAGAAGCACACCAAAGGCATAGATGTCCGATTTTGGGGTCATCCTCTGATTCGACTTTTTAGATTCCGGTGCTCTGCACGCTGAGCTGTCGTCTTCTGCTTCCGATGGTTCGACAAGAAAGGAGAGGCAATTGTCGGCGAGGCATGCCTCAAAGTCCGAGCCGAGGAGGACATTGGAGGACTTGACATTTCCATGGACCAACCTCGACGCCTGATGGATGTAGGCAAGGCCCTGTGCGACGTCCTCCGCTATCTTCAAGCATGAAGTCCAGTGGAGGGGTTTGGCCCGCGACGATCTTGAGCCTGCAGTGTTAATACAGATTTTTCATTTTGCTAGTTGGTAGGTGGATTATGTTGCGAACATGTACAGGTGAGATAAAACAACTTCCAGCACTAGATCAATTAATTCATGTAAAGACCAACCGGTAGCTGATACTGATTCATAGGACATCCAATTAAAAATCAAGATAGTTGACTTTCCATAACAAAATTTTTGTTGTTGGGTCACAATATATTGCATGATCAAATAATTTGTTAGAGCCATAATCAAACGAATTCCAGCACACCCACAAGTAAAACAAATCTAACCGCATTGAATACATTGAGAATCAACACTTGCTTCTTCTGCATGCTTATTTTGAGTCCTTACCTTTGAGGGGTTAGAAATGTAGTAAAGATCTTTAATCCTAGTGACTGAAGCACAGCTGATCTCCCTGTTCTGCTTCTCTTTACATGTCAAGAAATTATCAAAATAAAATTTTGATTATATTTTGATCTTATGTTTATTTTACAATAGTAGAATGGTATAACTCCTCAAAATGGCGAATTTAATACAAAAGTTGTGGTCCTTCAATGTTGGCAGCATATGGTTTTATATAGTACTAGAGCTCGATGTATTCCTGGGCCAAATAATTGACTTGGTGTATAGAAGTCTAATAATATTAGATCAGGAAGTAGGTATGAATTGTGCACCTACTACACTTAAACATAATAGAGGTTTGCCATGCAGAAGGCATTTGGATGCCTTAGACCTGAAAGACAGATATTTGACATTTCCAATAATGGACACCTTAGCGTTATACCGTGAAGACTACTTGTATCTACTTGTTTAACTTCAAATTCACATGAAACCTCGGAAAGGTCTTGTTGGAGAAGCACCAGAAGATGGCGACCACATACGATTTGCATCCCATATAAGGACTTCCGCATAACAAATGGGGACAGAACAGAAGTCAATACTAAATACTATGTTTCATTTTCTCTTGAAAGTCCCACTTAATTGTCAATATCGTAAGCATGATCAAAACCTGATTCAGGGATCATACTTCATTATATTCTAGGAGATTGTTTATTGAACCGGTGCACACCAACTCAGTCAAACAGTGAGGACGAATTAAACCTTAGGGGACATAGGACGAATTAAACCTTCAGTAAAGGGACATTTCAATACTCGTTAAAAGTTTCTTTTTCCGTCTATCTGCCTGAATTTTTCCTCTTCTTGTTTCAACAATCTTAAGGCTTAATGGCAACGATATCAACTTTTCCATCTATCTGCCTGAATTTTTCCTCGTCTTGTTTCAACAATCTTAAGGCTTAATGGCAAGGATATCAACCGCAACCTTGCAAGAGATGGCTACAAATTTCATGAGGTTGGAAAGATTCGACGACTTGGACTTCAGACGCTGACAGAAGAAATTATTCTTTCTTCTGTCCACTCTCAAGGTTGCTTATTTTCTTAGCATATGAAGGTCGGAAGACAATGAAGATGAGTCTATTGCAGAAACTCGCACTAAACAAACTTGGAATGAAGATGACAAGATATGCATGGGCAACATTTTGAATACCATGTCAGACACACTTTTCCACATCTACCAAAATGTGCAAACTACAAAAGAACAACCGCAAGCCCTTGAAGAAAAGTACAAATCCGAGGATACCACAAGTAAGAAGTTCGTTTTAACTTTTTAGCAAATTTAATAATTACAAAATATTGATACTCAACTAGGGATGTCAATGGGTCGGATTTGGGGCGGGTTTTCAAAATCTAAACCCAAACCCAATTACTGAAACCGAAACCCGAACCTGAGCCCGAAACTATCGGGTTATGAAAATCCCTAACCAAAACTGAATCGGCCAAAAGAGCTGAAACTTGAAATCAAACCTGAAAACTTGAACCCGAAAGCAATCATTTCTCTTTTACCAAATTTCAAAAATATCATACTCAAATCTTAAGTTTCAAAGTACAAATTTAAATTATTCTATATTGTATAATATAAACTAGTTTGGGTTTGGTTCAGTTTCTAATTCAGGTTCAAGTCGGATACAGATGAAATGCCCGAACCCAAATCTATTGGGTTTTCATTTTTTTTATACCAATAACCGAAATCACACCAGTTTAGCATCAGTTAAACCCCACACCATTCGGGTTTGGGTAATATCTCAGGAATCCATGCCCATTGACATCCCTATACTCAACATAACATGAATACGGACGAACACAAAACTGTGGCATCTATTATTGATAAGATTCCTCGTGGAGAAACTATTAGAAAAGTCTTAAACATAAGAAGGAAGAAACTATCAAATTATTACCTAACCATTCGTATATAAAAAGCATATCATATGCAAGATAGTAGGAAGCAAGATACTCAAAAAGTCAAAGTTCATATGATGAAGTAATGTCTTGAGTCTCTTGACATGCCCCCATCAACCCACAAAAATATCAGAAGAGAATCAAGCATCTGGCCAAACATAATAATATGAATAAGAAGAAAAGAGTGCATGCTATCATTGTAGCAAACTGAGTTATCACAAGAAAGAATGTCAGTTTCTCCAAAAGAAGAATGCACCAGATTCTAGAAAGATTTGTTAGCTATGATATGCAAGGCCAATGTCCTTAAGGACAACAGAGCTTGGCGGATTGATCCAGCTTCTACAAGGCTGGAATCTACTCAAGATGTATGAATCATTGGACGATGGGTGTGTTCTTCACATGAGCAACTAGTCAACTAGACAAGTAAAAGGCAACGGATAGGTGGAACTCCAGTTCCCATCAAGAACAACTTTAACTATTAATGAGACATACAATACAGCTGAAGTTAGATAGAATCTTGTCTTGACGAGTCTTCTTAACAAGTCTATCTTGTCTAAGGGTGAAACTTTTTGTGGGGAAAGGACATTCGTATGAGGACGCATTCAAACTTAGTCTTATTAATAAATAAATATTTCTGCTTATATTGTTGATTTTCTTTTTAATGGCATAATCGTTTAGAACATGCGAATTATCGAGGATTGCACAATACGGCACAATTAGATTTAACTTCCTACCGACGTAGATAAATGTAAAACTTACATGCTCACTATCGGTACGGAATCGTGCCAACAAGATATCGACACGATACAGCCCCTGTGTCGATGACACATCTCAAAACCCTCTATTCTTTAAATTAGTAAGTAATTTTCTCAATAAAGTTCAAAATATTTACTAAAAATTTATAATAAACAATTAGAATATTTTGTTGCTAAAGAAAATAAATATTTCATGCTATTATGTATCGGCACACATGAATTTTTTGTGACCAGCACGCATCGGCAGGGCTCAGCTCACACCATGCCGTACAGTGTCGACAAGTTTCCGGCACGACTCCATGCCACGACACTTAAATCCTTACTCTGAGCATCCCCCAGATGGTGATATTCTCATCGAAAACAGAATGTGCAGTCCGGACTGCGGTCAAGATGTATTTATTCGCTAAAACAACATCAACTGCTTGTTCCCTTAAATCAGAAGATTCAAAATTAAGGAGCACAAAGAAGAGAATGATAAACATTGCCGAGTACATATAAATTGGAGCCGTACTGCAAGAAAATGGAGAAAGTGAATCCTATCATAACCTTGTGATGACGATTCTTTTGGGTCTCCTTGGAGAATATGTGGGGTTTGTGAGTGCACTAAACACACCCAAACAAAACCTACCTTCAAACAACTCCGTCCACTCCCAATGTAGGCGGAAAAGAAAGTACAATGAAGGAAAGATCACGTATCTAACCATTTAATTGAAGGTGGAGCCTTTTTTGCGAATCAGGGCAGCAAAAATTGAGGAAGTCGACTCAGATCTCGAGCAGGTCGTGGACAACAAGGAGGACACACCTCTCAGTTTGGTAGCTGACCTTACGGAGCATACTCCCATCAACCTTATACACCTACATCTTTTCCACAACCACAGCCATCATCTTCATAGAACCAATCAGCCACCCCTCTACCTCACACTTGAATTCAATGCCAGATTTGTGGAAAATTCAACCTCAAGGCTCTCCAGTGTAGACGAAGGTTTAAACATGCTTTTGTTTCAGATGACATGCCTTAGACCTTTGCTACTATGAACCTATCTGATGGTTTGGTACCCTAATACTAGAGCCTCTAATTACGTTACGTCAAATCCATGTAAACTTTCAAATTCTAAGCCTTATGTAGGAAGAGATAAAAATTTTGTTAGCAATGGAAATTTTCTTTTAATTACTCAGACTGCCGAAACAAATTTGAATACATCTTCTGAATCCCATGCCCTCAAAAATGCTCTTGTTGTTCCTTCTATTAAAAGAAACTTGCTCTCTGTTCCTAAATTTTGTAGTAATAATAACTCATTTTTTGAATTTGATTCTATTGGTTTCTATGCAAAGGACAAGAAAACAGGAAAAAGAGTTTATCCAATGCAGTAGTTCGGGATTGCTTTGTCATCTTCACTATAGTTGAAACTATATGAATTGTTGCTTTCTTCGTGTTCTTTATATATCACTAAGAGCCCAATCTCCATATACAGTGACAATCTTAGTGCTACATATATTGCTGCCAATCCAGTCCTACATGCGCGCGCAAAGCACATCGAGCTTGACCATCATTTCCTGTGGAAGAAAGTTCGAGTGGGTAATCTTTTCTTATTTCCATATATCATCTGAGAAACAACTTGCTAATATCTTTACCAAGCTGTTGAGCACCTCACGTTTTCAGCACTTCGTTCCAATCTTGATAGCTACCCGGCGAGATGCTCAGATTGCAGTGGGATGTTAACATAGATCTATTTATGTTAACATAATAAGCACTGATATTTATTTTATACACCTTTTTTGTATATCCTTATTTTGTTAACTCTAGATGTACATAACTATTGTACTCCATATATATTCAATACAAGCCACATATGGGTTCTTCTGGTTTTACCAAAACTTTCAGAGTCCATTCATATTGTGCATAAAAATTTTCACTTTAGTCTCCACAGTGAAATAGAATAGGAGAAAGGAAATATAGGATATTAATAGAAATGGTCAATATATAGGATATTAATAGAAATGGTCAATACAAAACATTCTACTTGTTAGTTGGGACATGGATTTCGGGACGAAGCATCATGAATGCTTATCATTTAGTGAATAGAATCCCAACAAAAAAGCATAATACAATTCTTTTTGATTTTTTTTTTGAAGGTAGAAAGCCTAATTTAAATTATTTGAAGGTTTGGAGACATCAACACATTATGAGGACTCCTGAGCATAAAAAAGGGGGCTTTTGCTTATTTACTCTTGACTACTATTCAAAATTTTTAAATTTACCCTGAAATTACCAAAATACGCTTTAAACTCCAATTCCTATTAGCAAACCCTAGGGCCCCGTTTGGTTTGGGTATAAATTTAGTTGGTATAAATTTTTTTAATATCGGGTATAGCTTGCGATTCCAGGATAGTCAAGAATAAAAGTAAAATTGTGTTTGATTTGTAGAGCTGTTATTCTCTAGACTAGATAAAGTTGAGTTTGGTTAATTTTATAGAATAGTAGAGAAAAGTGAAAAAAATAGTGGTTGAATTTGCAAAATGCCAAGTTTGCCCTTGGCCTTTATTTACAAAATATGATTTCTATTTCACAATAAATTAAATATAATAATTAATTAATACTAAAAATATAATTTCTATTTCACAATAAATTAGATATAATAATTAATTAATACTATACAAAAGAACATTTGTTGAAATACAATAGTAATTTTTTTGCGAAAATTAAATTTAAACTTAAAGTTGACTATATTATATGTAAGAATTCTAACTAATCAACTCAACATTTACAAACGAGGAAAGAGAGAACTGAGAGAAGTTGAGAGAGAATGCGCGAATAGTGGAGAGGAGGCGTTTGAAACGAGGAAAGAGAGAAAAGAGAGAAGTTATGGTTGAAGCGGGATCTCAAATCAGATCTCCTTCATTGATATCGCAAGTTGAGGGAGGAGGCGAGAGGGGATGGAAAGAGGAAGACGACAGCCACATTGAGAAGATAGGTAAGGACGAAGGTGGATGGGAGCTGTAGACAAATAAGAAAAAGGTAGCGTAGCTTCCAACCACTACCTCTAGGATAAAGCCTCCTACCCGCCTATTCCACAAGTCCGATGGAATAAGATTTAATAGGTTATCCTAGGATAACCCGTTAAGGCCGAGATAAATTAAACTCAATATTTACCTTGGTGTTTGGTAGGAATAACGGGATAAAGTGAGTGATTCCCCTTTTATCTTGCGACCAAACACGACCTAGGGGTTTGGGGATATCTACAGAGATTTTTGGAAATCAAGGAGGGCATTATTGTCAACCAAGGATATATTAAATATTTTTGAAGTCTTGAAGGTTATATTAGATATTATCCAAAAAGAAAAAGAAACTAGGAGAAAGAGGAATTGAGTGCATATTCATTGATAATGCACAATATAATAAGGCATATAGATTCTATGTAATAGACCTTAATGATTTCGTTGAAGGCAATACAATAATTGAATCTACAGATGCTATATTTGATGAAAATAGATTTGGTTCAAAGCAAAAGGAACATATTTCTAATATGAAGCCCTCCAGGGCTTTTTTATAAAATGACCGTCCAAAAAATCGTAATTGGCAAAATGACCCTACCTAAATTTTATTTGTAAAACTAACCCTCCTTTTGCCACGTGGGCGCCACGTCAGGGTTTCCTTACAAAGACAGTGAATCGTTCACCGTCTTTGTAATATTTGCTCTGAAAGTAGTGAATGGTTCACCGCCTTCAGAAGGCGGTGAACCATTCACCGCCTTCATAGCAAAACCCTACAAGCAAGGTTTAAAGTCTCGACCATGCCACACCGTGCCAGTGCGGCACGTACCGTGCCCCCAAGAAAGGGACACGGTACAAGGGGGGTCTCGGACCACCCCTGCGTGCCGCAGCACCCCGCGCGTGCCGCACGAGACAAAGTGGCACGCGTGAGCAGAGCTTTTTTTTTTTTTTTTTTGCTTTTTGTTTTTTTTTTTTTGTTTTGTCTTTTTGCAATTGTTGGTTTACTTTTGCACTGTAAGATGCTTTTGGGTTGTCTTTTTATTAGAGGGAGGTTTGGCCTTTGGGTAAGGATGCTTTTTTTTTTCTCATGATCACAATACCACCAATACTTGTATCAACATTGTCAAATAAACCTTGTATCTGCAGATGACAATATGTCATATGATCTAGCGCGACAATCTATGTGGAATTAAGCAATCATCTCTATGTAAAGATGTAAATTTAAATAATTATTATACTTGTGAATTTCATTATTGTATTTTAATTTTTATTCGACATCACGTATAGTTGTATTTTACTTACAAAAAGCTTACATGCATGTTAATTGATGAGTATAGTAAGGTATATATAGCAAATATTCATAATTATTTATTTAAATCTTTCAAAATAACATTATAAGAATTTATTGGAATCAAAAAAACTGAAATAAATCCGTACCAAAGCGTACTAGTAGGAGGTCGTGCGTATCTGTCAGCATGCAAGCATGCCCCTGCCGTACCGTGCCAGGGACGTAACGGCACGCCCCCGTGCCACGGCACTTTAAACCTTGCCTATAAGTCCGCCTTTCCAACTGCACCCTTACAAGTCCGCCCTTACAAGTCCGCCTTTCCTGTGCCCTTGAGAAGACGGGGAATGGTTCACCGTCCATTCACCATCTTTAGTGTAAAAAAGACGGTTTACACAAACTTTTCAAGTCCTGAGTGTTGTGCCCTAGATAAGACGGTGAATCGTTCATCGTCTTCATAAGACGGTAAACGATTCACCGTCTTTAGTGCCCGTGCCCTAAAGAAGACGGTGACTATTATAGCCGCGCTACCGGCATTCTGTGTATAGGGCAGTGAGGTCTAGCGATCGAGGACGACGCTGATTTCTTTTCATATTGTTGAGCTTCATGTACTGGATCGAGTCCTACGACAGTTTGGTCTCCTCCAGCATATACCCATTAACGTGGAGACCATCCGTCTTGTCACTTCTCAGGGGCGGTCAGATGAGGATTGGGCTATCTTTCATGCTGCACACATCGAGAGATTGGGACAGAGATTACAGGCCATTTTTGATCAATTACCGATTGCCGGTGATGACCCGATACAAGCGACCTTCATTTATATGTAGTGGCATTGGCAGATCACGAGAAGATGGATTTCTCTCCAGTACAGCTTTGGTACGATCACTTATATGTTAATTATTTTTTTAATCTTATATTTAATATAGATTGGAAAAAGTGAGTTTTTATCTATAATGCAGGTGGACGCATTACGACAGACTCACTATAGCATCAGAGAGCTCGTTGATGATCCACCTGCGATCCATACGATGCTGGAGTCATTGACGGGCATCTGTGCCCATTTTGAGTCGGTACTGGAGCACGTTCCTGCCATACCTATTGTCGCTGATATCGGAGGTCGAGATTTTGGCCATGCCTCGACATCCGGTCATCACAGGAGACAGTCACCGACTCCTACTGGATCATACTCGACATCGAGCCAGCGGGTGTCGCGATCTCCATCTCTTACTGATGCTGCAGATATGCCCGCCGCCCCTTCAACATTTCCTTTCTTGACATTAGACTCGCTTCCGCCGCCAGTCTCTCGAGCGTACTTTAGATCTGTCTATTCTCGACATCATGGCGCGTCATCATCACAGCCCCGCCTAGCATATACACCGGCCACTGTCGAGGGTGATCGACCTAAGCCAAAGGAGACAGGCGATTCCGGAGCATCACGAGGGCATCATCATTGCGGATCTTGATCAGATGGCCGGTATCGAGGCTCTTGATGACGTACCTATTGCTGAGCTCGATGTGGATCGTGGTCGTAGACGTGGACGTGCACGAGGACGTGGCCGAGGACGTCGAGGGAGAGGAAGATCGAGAGACTGATCGTATCTTGTTGATTTAGATCGCATACATTGTATAATATTATATAGCACTTTATTTAGTTCATATTTGTATATTTTTCTGTGTTTTTGTTGAATATCCGATTGATTATATCTTGTTGTTCCACTTGCCTTGTTGTGTTTCTTGTTGAAATATTTGTTCTCGTGAAAATTCTTGCCTCAAATTTGTTCAAATTATTTTTAAAATATAAGTGAAAAAAAGGAGCTGGGGCTGTTTGCACTGAAGGCGGTGAACCATTCACCGCCTTTAGTGCAAAATCCCCAAAAGCCAAAAATATTTGGCTAAGTCTTGGACTGGGGGCTGTTTGCACTAAAGGCGGTGAACCATTCACCGCCTTTAGTGCAAACCCCAGAGCACAGCGAAGCACTGATAAGATGGTGAACTATTCACCATCTTCATGAAGACGGTGAACCATTCACCATCTTATCTGTGGTTTAGCCCCGAATCCAAGACTTAGCCAAATTTTGCTGGGTCGGGGTTTTACACTAAATACGATGAATGGTTCACCGTCTTACGTCTTAGGTAAGACGGTAAACCATTCCTCGTCTTCTCAAGGGCACAGAAAAGGCGGACTTGTAAGGGTGCAATTGGAAAGGCGGACTTGTAGAGTTTTGCTGTGAAGGCGGTGAATGGTTCACCGTCTTCTGAAGGCGGTGAACCATTCACAGCCTTCACAGCAAATATTACAAAGAGTCACCGTCTTTGTAAGGAAACCCTGACGTGGCGCGCACCTGGCGAAAGGAGGGTTAGTTTTACAAATAAAATTTTGGCAGGATCATTTTGCCAATTACGATTTTTTGGAGGGTCATTTTATAAAAAAGCCCGCCCTCCAATGAGAAAAATGGTGTTGAAATAAAAGTTCATGAACTTAGAAAAAGTAGAAAAGTTAGAAACGCTAAAACATTTGGACTGAATTTTTGTATTTTTTTAATTGAGAGTACTAGAGAAAAAGTTAAAGGAAAATTTCAATTAAATCAAACTGTATAAATTTAAGGCAGTAATGAAATCTCCCAATGCTGCATTTTCGAAGAAAGAAATAAATGATGAAATAGACTCAATAATGGCCAACAAAACATGAAAATCAGTTAATTTTCCTCCAAGAAGTGAATTATTGGGTACAAATGGATTTTCCAAAAGAAAATGAAAATAGATGGCGCCATTAATACACTCAAGGATAGACCTGTTGTAAAAAGATTTACTTAAAAAAAAGGTGTTGACTAATCTAAACTGTACTTTTCTATCTTGCACTTTATAACTAACCAAATAACCAACTCAAAAACGTCGTCTTACCAAAAGTCACTTTTAGAACAGTGAAAACATGCCTAAATGCATGTCTAAGTTATAATACACCGACAATTATGTGTAGAATTCTTCGAATTTGTCAAGTTCAATTATTTTGATTTTGCCACTTATTTATTTTCTTATTATCAATTTTAGTTTCATTATTTTGAGAATTAATGAGGAATTGTAAAGAAATTTTCAAACTAAAATTTTGATTATATTTTAATCTACAATGATTTTACAACAGTAGCTATAAGAGAACGAATTAAGAATCTTAGATTTAATCTTTCTTGTAATTGCTCCTTAAAGGAATGTGGTAGGGAAGACATCAATTAGGTCCTCGTGGTTTAGGACATTTTCACTTTGTCACCCACTGGTTTGAAAATGTCACTTCGTTATCCTATGGTTTTGTTCTGGTTTCATCATAAAGACCTACCATTAATTAGAGTAACAAAATAATACATAGTACAAACCACAAGGTACTAAGTGCTACACTTTTAGAAACCACAGGGTGGTAAAATATAACAAATTAGTAGCATATGATTTTCACTTAACTATCCTATGGTTTTGTAAACTTTTCTACCATATTTAAGGGCAAGTCTTTAGGTTGAAACTGTTGGATTATGTGAAGCCATGTTCCGAGTCGATATCACAGTAAAAGAGTCGGAAGATTGATATCTCTGAATGTTAAGTATCGGAATTTGAAGTTTGAGTACCAGTACTGAGAAGTACCTCAAAAGTTCCTTAGAATCTGAAGCATTTCAGTACTAGTACTCCAATTCAAGTATCCAATTTGTTCGAATTATGTGCCTTGAGATTAGAGATGGTCCAAAAACACCTTAGAGAGGGTTTTTAAGAGGATATCAATGGTTAAAATCGCATAAGTGACTTGGATGGTTTCCTAGTAGAATTGTAATTTTAGGTTTTAAAGCCTTGAAATTCATATTTTTGACTTTAGATCCTCATTATGGAAGGTTTCTCAGAGATAGAACTTCATTGTATACCAGACGAGGAAAACGTGGAGAGCTCCTAAGAGAGTTTCTTGTAATCCAATCTAATCCTTATGTTTTTGTGCTGCAGATTAATCGAAGGACACAAGAGGTCTTGCCCATGGTAGGCCAACACACTGTTGGCCAAACGACATAAATTCTGTGTTCTTATGTTCTCTTGTTTGTTTTATTACTTCGTTATCCTTGGTCTTGTTTTCTACAATCCTTATAGTCTATTTTCATCAACGAAAGATCTTATTTTCGCTACAGTAGTGTGCCCCATGGGTTTGAGGTGAGCTTGGTAACCCCTCGGGTGGTCTCTTCAATTGCTATCGAAGCATTTGGTTCTTTATACTTTGTTGACATTGAAACGATTGCTGGGAAAGTTGCAGCGACGAAATATAAGATTCCTCGGTTTGATGGAACAACTTCGCGTTGTGAAAATTGAAGATGCAAGTGATCTTGATAAAAGATGCTTGTGAGATAGCCTTGCAAGGAAAGGAGAATAAGTCAGAAGGGATGACAGAAAAAAATTTTGAAAAAAATGACAGGATGACTATGGCAATTGGCAAACCTATATTCCGCATTGAACGATTCGGTGCTATTCAATATGGAGACAGTGACTATCGTAAAAGACAACTTGGGATAAATTAAAAAAATCTCTATAAAGGAAAATCATTAGGTGGCTCCTACGGGTTCAAGAGGTGGCTCCCACCAAATCCGTTGGTGTAGCATTTTGTCCCGCATAGCACTTAGCTCTCACACTTCCGGCTGGTATTCGGCTCTGATACCAAATGTAACAGCCTGACCTGCTAGCAACAATAACTCGTTGGGCCCAAACCACCGGCCCAAAATGTTTAAGCCCAGTTATTATTACTAGCGTGTAGGTCTCATATAAACTGATCGGAATCAGTATCCCATCCGATGTGGGACTATTGGGGCGTTACAAACTCCTCCTGTTTAGACCTTGACGCCCTCGTTGGGTCCAAACTAGATCATAGACAAACAGACCAGAACAAGAATTACCAGGCGATGTGAGATTCTAGAGGTGGCTCCTACCAAATTCGTTGGTGATACCAAATGCGACGGCCCGACCCGCTAGCAACAATAACTAGTTGGACCCAAACCACCGGCCAAAAATGCTTAAGCTCAATTATTATTTCTAGCGTGTAGGCCTCATATAAACTGATCGGAATCAGTATCCCATCCGATGTGGGACTATCGGCGGCATTACACGACAATTGTACAATCTAAAGATGAAAGACAGAGTACAAGAATAACTAAGTACTTTCAACTCTACTGTGAGCAAGATCACAACCCTAAACGTTAAAATCAATGAAGAAGAAGAAAAAGAAAAAGAAGAAGCCAGTAGTTTACTTTGCTCTATGCCAGAATCTTAGGGAAATTTGATCATGAAATTGAGCCATGTTGAAATCCTTAAGACGGAGTCGATTGTTACATTGTTACTTACTGAGGAGATGAAGTAAAAGTCTAGCCAAACAAGCGCTTCGAGGAGGCTTTGATAGCACGGAAAAGAACCTTCAAGAGGGAGCACAGTGATCGAGAAAGGTCATGATTAAAATCCAAAGGCAAAAAGAAAGTAAAAGTGTTGGAATTGTGGAAAGTCGGGACACATAAAAGACTACCAGGTTAAAGGAGTTCATGGTAAATTTGGTTCAAGCAACTACCAAAGTAATATAGCGAAAGTGAATGCTAAGTCGACTACATCAGACAACGGAGATGCGCTAGACATATTGGCTAGATCGAAATTTATTTATCATTGGATCTTCGATTGTGAGTGTTGTTCCATATGACTCCCTATAAAGAGTGGTTTCATACTTACAAGCCAGGGAATGGTGGAGTAATCTATTTAGCTGACAACACGGCATGTCTGCTGGTTGGAGTCGAAGACGTTCAGATCAAGATGTTCGATGGTGTTGTTCGGACCGTTTCTAATGTTCGACATGTTACCACACTTTGGAAAAGTCTTCTATCATTTGAAAAGTTTTGCAAACAAGGGCTAGATTCGTCGACGAGAAAGATCACTTCAAGGTATGTGAAGGATGTGAAGGATATTTCGTACTGATGGAAATAGAGCAAGTAGGCGGTCTTTATTGATTGGTAGGTGAGGCTCAAGTTGGAGAAGCGGTTGTAGCAAGCGCAAAGGTGGAGTCTCTGGACACGAGCATATGCGAACTGCAGAGATTATCAAATAGTGAACTTCTTCCAGGTTACAAGTCCACGGCCATTATATTTCTATGGCGATTGCATCTGTGGGAAACAATGAAAGTTATCATTCTCTCTATCACATCAAAGAAGTAAGAAGCATCTCAAGTTGATTCAGCTGGGTACTTGGGAGTCACCTGATGTGATGTGTTTTTGGGCGGATGTTCTTACTTTGTTTCATTCGTTGATGATTACTCTCGAAAGACTTGTGTATATCCTAAAGTGAAAACCGGAAGGCTTCGTTTGGTTCGGAGTTAAGTAAGAACTAGTTATTCCAAGGATAGAGTTAAGTTCAGGGTTAAGGTGGGATTAGAGTAATTTTGTGTTTGGTTGAGAATTGGGTTTAGTCTAGATATAAGTAAAATAATGTTTGGTTGGAGTAAGTGGAATAAGAAGGATAGTAGATTGTTATAAATAGAAAATCATAATTTTGCCCCAATTTTTATATTTGAATTTAAATTTTTTATTTTATATTTAAAATTTCAAATTTAAATAGATAACTTTTAAAATTACAAAATTCAAAATTAAAATTTATTTTTAAATCTCAAATTTAAAAATTTAAAGTTATGAAATTTAAATCAAATCTAACAAATATAAAATTTAAATAATTAAAAATAATAATTTAAAATTTAAAATAAAAAATTGAAAATTAAAAATATAAATATATATTTTAAGATTACAAATTATAAATTTTTAAAATTTCAAATATAAAATATTAAATTTAAAATTTAAATAATTAAAAAATAACAATTTAAAATTTAAATTTTAAAACTTAAAATTTGATATTTGAAATTTCAATATTAAAATTTAAAATTTAAAATTTAAGATTTAAAAATTAAAATTTAAAATTTAAAAATATAAATATTAATTTTAAGATTACAAATTAAACATTTTAAAGATTTCAAATATAAAATGTCAAATTTAAAATTTGAGTAATTAAATTTAAAATTTAAAAATATTAATATTAATTTAAAGATTACAAATTATAAATTTTTAAAATTTATAATTTAAAATTATAATTTTAAAATTATATAAAAAATTAAATAGGAGTAGAATTAACTTTAATCCCATCTCTATTCTTGGGGGTGGTGTGGGGTTAGCTAACCCCACCCCCCTAAAATCTTGTTTGGGGTTAAAGAGGGCGATAACCCCTTTATCCCCGTCTTTAACCCCCAACCAAACAAGGTGGAAGTATTTGAAACTTTAAGAAGTTCAAATCTCTTGTGGAGAATGAAAAGGGTTTAAAGATCAATTGCCTACATTCGGATAACGAAAGAGAGTATTGTTTAAGGAAATTTGACGAGTTTTGCAGCAAGCATGGCATTAAGCGGCACTTCAAATACTCGACACATCGCAACAAAATGACGTAGCAGAGACATTGAATAGAACACTAATGGAGAGGCTCAGAGCATGTTGAGTACTTCAAAACTCGACAAGAATTTTAGGCGAAAGTCGTAAGCACGACTTATTATTTGATCAATCGAGCATCGACAAAATCACATGGCTTGAAAATTCTTGATGAAGTTTGGAGCGGCAAGCCCATTGGCTACTCCTATCTTCGTGCCTTTGGTTGTGACGCATATGCATAAATACCGAAGGAGAAGAGATAAAAGTTGGATAAGAACTCTCAAGAGAGTATCTTTCTTGGCTATGTGAAAGGTGGTAAAGGGTATCAATTATGAGACCCTACTACCTACAAAATTGCCATAAGTCGTGATATTGTCTTCAATGAAAGGTCCTTTCAAAGCACCAAGAAAAAGCAAAAGCAAGATGATGTTATGGTTGTTGCAATTAAACTCTTTAAAGCAGGGATTAAAGTGGCGCCCCGTGCCGTATTGCACAGGGGGGCACGATACCCGCCGTGCCGCAATACCCTCGCGGGTATCGCGCGAGACACTTTACCGTGCCGTAATCTTTTTTTTTGCTTTTTCATTCTTTCCTTTTTCTTTCTGACTTTTTGCACTCTTTCTTTCTTTTGGGCTTGATGCACTTTTTCCTTGGATACCCTCCACGCCCCTTCTCGACCCCCCTTCATTTTTCTCCCCTTTCTTTTGCTTTCTTCTCCCACCCTTTCTCCCATGCCTAACTACCTTCCCCTCCACTCTCTTCTTTTCTTCTTAGTTCTTACATAACTTCCTAAAATTATTTTCCTCTTCTCTTTTCTTTTTTCGTCGCTTAAAAAGGAGGCAAAAACATTGCCAATCGAAGATCTACTTATTAGGTAAGTCAAAAAAATTATAATTTAATTTTTTGTTCATATATTTTGAACATTTTCAATTTGTAAAGCCTATTTTCCGAAGAAATATATAATTAGGCAACTTTTAATCTATAGTTTATAATAAGTTGAAAATAAATGTACTTGATTTAATCAATATCCGGACAAAATTTTAATTTACATATCCAATCCATACCATAAGGGGGGCTTTGCCCCCCGCACCCCCTTATCGGCCTGAGCCCTCCACTTCCACCACAGATATCTACTTTTTCTTCACAAATTATTTTATCGAAATTTTGTATCGTGAAGCTTTCGGTGGATCAGGGGCACAAAATCGAACTCGATAAACAAATTTTGAGGCACATCTAATATAACATTTTATTTTTTGGTTAGAAGATTGAAAATTCTAATAAAATTAAAAGCTAAATTAAACCAATTGATACATAAATTTATTTAATCTATTTGTCATATAATTTATTGCTAAATTTTTATTGATAGATCTAACAAATTTTCTTAAAAAATAATAATAAATAATTTTTTATATAATTTTAAAAAATAATTTTTAAATTATTTTAAAATTTAATTTCTTTGTATTTTACAAAAAAAAGACTATAATATAATCAAAAGAAAGAAAGAAAGATGTCTTTGTATTTTAAAAATTCTAACCTGCAATAGTTTTAAAAATAATATAAAATAATTTTAAAAATAATTTTAAAAAATTAAAATTTTGAGACAAACTGTTCTTCTAACTTTGTATTTTATAAATTTTTAAAATTTGAATAAAAGAGAGAAAAAAATCAAAAGAATTTTAAAAATTAATCAATTCTCACAAGTTTTCTAAGAATTTTTTTAAAAAAAATTATTTTCTTCAAATTTTGATTATATGTTTTTTAAAAGAATAAAAAAACTCTAAATGTAATTGCGGTCCTATTCTGGTTGTTCTATCATTATATGTTTCCTGATCGAATCAATATATAGATCTTGAAAATTTTTGAAAAAAAATAAAATTTTCTGTAATTTTATCCTTTATCATTTTTCAAATTCTAAAAAAAAATAAAAATCAAAAGATTTTTTGAAGTTATAGATATGATTTTTTTTCCATCATGTCGTTCTTTTTTCTTATTTTTTGGAATAGATTTTACGATAGATGTCTTTATGTAAATAAATTGTTTAGATTATAATGTCACCTTAGAGAACAATACATTATGGTTTGCAGCACAGACAAATAGTTGGTAGGAACAGATTTCATTGGAAGTGTGATTACTGTAATATGGTCGAAATGGGCGGAGGTGTCACCCAATTAAAAAAACATATCACTAGAGATTTTTCTGAAATAGCGGAATGCCGGAATGTTGAAAAGTCTCTCAGGAGATAAGACATGTAATGAAAATTGAGTTAGAATCTACAAAGACGGCAAAAAAAAACGAGGGGCGATAGAGATGAACTAGATAAACGAGCAGCTGAATATCCCTCTGTTGACCCATATGAAGGTACAGGTGATGAATTGGATACTGATTCTAGAGCTGCCATGGAAGCATCTCTATAAGAAAGATGGCAACAAGATGAAGTCCAATGATATAGAGCACAATTTGGGCGCTCTCAGTTTGATGCTGGTGGTGGGTCTGGGTCTAGCTCTGCACCAGATTTAGCTCAAAGTGGTTTTGTTGGCCGCATGTTCGACAAATTTAAAAAAGGACCAAAAGGAAAAAGTGGAAGAACTTCAAATATTATAGAGATTAGACCCAATGGCATTTCTTGGCCTAGATGCTCAATCACAACTCATAGATACAATGCTGAAAAAAGATAAGGAAGGCAGAATTGGTCGAGCAATAGCAAAGTTTTTTCACTTCCGTCATATTCCTTCCCATGCAGCAAGCAATCCATATTATAGATCAATGATCGTTGTCGTACAAAATGAGGGTCCACGAGTTGAACCCCTAATGCCATATGAGATCGCTGACAAATACCTTGACGCGGAGGTCAATGATATCCATGCATGGGTACAAAACTTCAAACAATAGTAGAAGACGTATGATGTTACCTTGATGTGTGATAGTTAGACAGGACCGACAAAAATAAGGATTATAAATTTTTAATTTATTACAATGGCAAGGTGGTCTTCCACAAATCAGTCGATGCGACCGATCGATTTGAAGATGCTGACTATATATATATATGCATTATTGGAGCAAGTTTTAGGTGTGGTTGGTGAGAAATGTGTGGTATAGGTAGTATTAGACAATGGTGCAAATTTAAGAAAGTCGGCAAACTAATGATGCAAAAGGCATCCACATTTATTTTGGACTCCTTGTGCAACGCATTGCATCAACCTAATGATATCTGACTTTGGTGAGAAATCGAGTGAAAAAAACTGTAGATACTACAAAACATGTACCTAAGTATTTGTATAATTATCTTTGAGTCCATGCTTTAATGGTGAAATTCACAGGACGAGAGCTTGTATGTCCTGGTATCACACGATTTGCCACAAATTTTATCTCTAAACAGTATCCTTCAAAATAAAAATGGATTAAAGCCCATATTTGCATCAAATGAATGGTAAAATCTCGTTATGCCTCTACGGCTGATGGAAAATCGATTGAGCAAATAATTGTCTGCCAAATTTTGGGATTATGTGAAAGAGATTGTTAATATTGTGGAACCGCTAAACGTGGTCCTTCGTTTAGTGGATCAGAAAAAAATACCTCAAATGGAACATATCTATTATAAATTGAGGATGGCTAAATATTAAAAAAAAAAAAAAAAAACAATCCATTGCGGTGTCAATCTTATCTAAAAATTATTGACAAATGTTGGGATGTTTAGATGAGTAAAGATATGCACCTAGCAAGTTATAAATTATAACAAAACTATTTGTTAGTGATTGTTCAATTGTATTCTTGCATTATTAATGTAGTGATTTCTTTCTTAATGATAGGTTATTATCTTATTCCGTTGTACCACCATCGTTATAATCTTGGATTTGACGATAAATTGTTGAAGGCATTACGACACGTTATCAATAGATTGGAGAGGGATCCAACACATGCCGCTCTTGTCATAAATGAGATATAATAGCTTTTTCAATGTATTACTAATTTGCTAAATGTTAATATGCTGCTTGCTCATTATTATACTATCATAATAAAGGAAAAAATATTTCGTTAATCCAAGCGGGTGTAATTAACGGGAGACAATACCCGATCTCAGTAAATAACTCAATATTTTAGATATTTTATATCTGACGATAAACCTAATTTGATATCATTTGAACTTTTAATTGGACAGCTGAGTGGTGGCTACAATACGGTGGATTAGCAAAACATTTAAAAAAGATTGTTGTGCGTGTTTTATCTCAAACAACGTCTAATGGATGTGAACACAATTGGAGTACATTCGCAGTGATACATACCAAAAGTGCGTAACCGATTAGCATATGCTCGATTAGAGAAGCTAGTTTCATGTCCACTATAATATGAAGCTCCGTTTAAGATGCATGCAAGAGTATGAGAAGGAAAATAAATTAGAAACTTATAATCCCTTGGATGCAAGCTTTATCAATAATGAATCAGACCCCATACTTGATTGGCTACAAGATAGAGACAATCAAGAGGACCCATTGCTCGATGAGCCTGGAGATTCACCATGACCATTCAGGATAATCGCTGAAGGAGTTAGTAATGTTGAAAGATAGACTGTCGAGAATATAGAGAGGTCTCAGAATCAGTGTAGTGATGTGTAAGAACAAGCAGCTTTGGACGAAGAATCGCAAAATCCTGCAAATGACTCTGATATAGAATTTGAACGTCTTATGCTGGGACCTAGACATGGTCGCGCACGTTGTGCTCACAGTCAATCTAGATAGGAGAAAACGTCGTATATCGCAAAGAGGCCTTCGACAACAATCCGAAGTGGTAAGAATAAAAAAAAAAAGTATAACCTTGATGGATCCATTAGATGCAGCTGATGCACTCCCACTTGATAATGATAGCGATACATCGACACTAGCAAATTTTGAGTTATCACGATGCAAACATGAATACAGTAATGATGATAATACCACTAATAGTAGTGAGGATGGTGGCGACTTCATTCCACCAACACAACAGGAGGGTGGGGGTGGTCTTATATTTATTGAAGAGCAAAACTTCACGCATGCCACTCAAGATTCTGATCATGGATCCCGACCACGTCAAACAGCTGGAGTGGTATATAATCGTAGAAGAGGTAATAGGTCCTTACAACAAGATTATGGGGAGATGGGAGAGGGTTTGTGTTCAGTGTCAACTAGACACCCACAAAGGGATAATACTTTGTACACACAGTTTGATAGTACTTCGATATCATCGTATCCTCCATATCAACATGGCTTTTATAGAGAGAGATGCATCAATTCATGGCACTCAGAATGAATCCCAACCTATCCCGCATCAATTGGAGCAACAACAATCCAATTACTATTCATCCGCACCGTCAGATAGTGAAAGCTCATATGGTGAATCTATATCCATTGATACGTATGCATCACATTATGGTTCTTCTCTTCCATACCATCCTCATCCTTATGATGTTGCAATCCATTTGCCACAGATAGTTGTTGTCCATTATATCTACGATCCAGTTGCATATGTAGATTATGTACGACAATACAATGAGACATACCGGGAATATATGACTTTCTCCCAACACCAGTATTGTAAGGACCGAGATTTTGGTAGTGTAGCTAAACTCTCAGTTGACGATGTTTTTGTGTGTAATTTAATTACAAAAGCACTCGTCAAGTTTCGGGAGAAACCGAGCTAGAACTGAGATTCTACGCGATTTCCAAGTTTCACTTAAAGTGAATAGCAACTCGGTTTTCCGGAGAAGTCACGGTGGGAAGTTGGCTTCTGGCACGTATCGGACACCGTTCATAGCAGTCCAATAGCTCGTTTCGACCGGTTCAACTGTTCTGGAACTAATGGCGCTGACGGATTTTGAGTTTGACGCACGAATTTTGAGGAAATCCGAAAATACATGTTTTATACATATTTGTGCATAGTTTCTTCCGTTGGAGAGTTGGAACGGATCGTCGCGAATCCGAGAGCGATCGAGATGAAACGAAATCGTAGCTTTGTTGTCTCCGTCATGCTGATCGCACTGGTGCGATCCGTTCGCAAATCTGACCGACGGATCTACGGAGATTGCACGATGACCGAGTTGAGGTCAGTGAGGGCAAAACGGTACTTTCGCAAAAGTTGCAATATTTTATGTACCGTTTCACGTGAGATCGCACGAGGGCTATTCGCGCGTATTACACGTACTGGGAGGGACTTAGTATTATATACTACAGTTTGGGGGGGTTAACTCGCGAAGTTGCACCGTGATATATATGCATTTTAGGGTTTCTTCCATCTAACCCTAACCCTAGCCAGCCCCCAACTACGCTAGTCGCCCCTACCACGTTCACCTTGCTCCCCTGCCCTAGCCGCACACCCCCGGCCGCCGCCGGCTGAGCCCCGGCGGCCACCGCCGCCGCCTCTGTCAACCGCGGCCGCCCAGACCTGGTCGGGCTGAGCCGAGCTTCAGAGGGTAGCCTCCGCACCGCCACCCTTGGACCACCTCTGCCGCCTTCTCTGAAGCCTCGGCAACCCTCCCCGTCGGACGTTGCCGCCCCAGCGAGTCGTCGCTGCAACCGCGCTCCTTGGGCGCCAGCGTCCCAGCCTGCAGACCGACCCAAGCTCGGGCGGCCACACACGAGCCACGGGCCGCCGCCGCTGTCGCCCGCCGCCTCCCTCCTCCTCCTCCAGCCTCTGGGGACCTACCGTCTTCATCCCCGAGGAGCCTCGGCCGCCGCTGTGGCTGCAGCTGCTCTAGAATCCGAGCCCTAGCTGGTGCGGGCTCAGTTTGCTCCGCCGGAGCTGCCGCAGCCCCTCGCTGCCACCTGAGGTGAGCATAGTGTTCCTCACCTCCCCCGCACCCATCCCTGGCCCGTGCGCACCTCGCCGTGCCGCCGGAAGCTGGCCAGAGCAAGCTTGCTCCGGCCAAGCCAGAAATAGGGCTATTCCATGGCGGTTTGCTGTCCCGAGTTTCCCAAGCCTCCCCAATCTCTATGGAATGGAGCACGATGATCGTGTCAAATTGCTTATCATCGTGCTCACTTTAGTTTCTGTCGGGGACACTCCCATCCGTTGTTTCGGCGGTGTCGACCCTGTAAAGCCTTTTTGGCTGTTGTTTCGGGTTTGCGCACGTTTATCCAGCGATCTGAGGCTGTCCTGATGCCTCCGGAGGTGAGCACGGTGATCGTTGGTCAGTGCCGATCACATTGCTCACCTTACTTTGGATCAGCGGATGTTGTATCGGCCTGTTCGGCATGATTTTCCCCGACTGCGCATTATTCGCAGAACTTCGGGTTGCCCCCGCGCCTCCCACAGTGAGCCATTGTGCTCTGGATCATGAGCACGGCCTCCGACACGTCGATACCTATCAGTGCATGTCTCGGCGGACCTCCGGAGTCCTCGGTTTGCGTGAACGAGCCATGTTATCGCCCGATTTACATAAAATATTAGGGTTTTATGTAAATACAGGGGCTTTTGTGCAATTGTGCGCTTTGTGGCTACTGTGGGCACTGTGTAGGCATGTGTGGTGACCTCTGGACTGATTGTCCATGATTCGTTAACTTTTGCGGAAATCGAAGAGTCGATTTCAGTGCGTTTTTCGGCGAAATTCGTCGAAAGAACGTGGTTTCGGTTCGGATTTCTTCCGACATGGTTTGGTTGTCTTGTAAATTGTTGATGAGCCTTGTTGGCTTGTCACCATCATTATTTTGTAGGTTCGGTGATGATGGGTGAGCGACGGTGGGTTCCGGTGTCGAAATAGACAATTTCGGGAACCCAGATTCGTACAATTATCCGGCGATAATTGTAGCGGTGTTATCTTGTGTTTGCTGCCAAGACATCCAAACAGGAGTGTTTTGTGGCAGCGGGTGACTCGTGGTACGCTCGGTGAGTTTCGGGACACTTAGTGGGTCCCGACGGCTCCCAGTGTGGTTTTCGGGACTTCCGGTGAGTTACGCTGATTGGTTTGGGGAAACCGATTACAGGGATCTTTTGTGGAGGGTTGTGAGATTGTGTACTTCAAGTTAGTGGGTTGGATACTAACCTAGTGGATCTTCGTAGGCCCGGTCGTCTTGTGTGCATCCAGGTTTTCCGACGCGACAGTGACAGGTGGGTACTTCGATCCGACGTTGGTACAGTGGTGCACGCTCGGTGATGGTTTCTTACCCTTACTCTTCTGTTGTTACTATTGCATAGTATATTTTGAGCCTTGCACCCATGATTATTCCAGTATACTCTACTCGTTGTTTGCATGCTTAGTATTCTTAGTAGGAGTAGAGTAGTTCTATATATATGCATATTTGTTGATTTGGTTGACCGTGGTTCGGCGTGGTACGCCCTTGTTTCTGGTTTCGGCCTAGGCACCGGCTTCAGCCGGTTTTTGTATTGAGCATACCAGCATGACTTAGTCACAGCACTTGGGGGTATTCACGACACCAGGTCGGTTNAGTGTAGTCTAGGGTTTGCCCATTGGAAACCCTAACCCTAGCCTTGCCGTAGCCCCCAGCCACTCCATCTACCTTCCTTGCCCTTTCTGCACGTACCCCGACCTCTGGCGCGCGTCTCCGGCCGCCGGAGCTAGCGGTTTTGGCTTTCCTCTCCATCTATCTCTCCCCCTCTCTCCCTTTCTCTCGGGTTAGAGCCTTGCCGAGGCTGCATCGCCTCTGGGTCCGTCGCCGGCGTCGCCCCGACCTCGTCGGAGTCTCCCCCGCTGGCCACCGCCGCCCCGAGCGCCGCTGCCGCCACCTCTGTCAACCACAGCTGCCCAGACCTGCTCGGGCTGAGCCGAGCTTCAAAGGTTAGCCTCTGCACCGCCGCCCCTTGGACCACCTCTGCCGCCTTCTCCGAAGCCTCGGCAACCCTCCCCGTCGGACGTTGCCGCACCAGCGAGTCGCCGCCGCCGCTGCCCCAGCCTGCAGACCGAGCCAAGCTCGAGCGGCCACACCTAAGCCGGGGGCCGCCGCCGCTGTCGCCCGCCGCCTCCTTCCTCCTCCTCCGGTATCTGGAAACCCGCCGCCGACGTCCCCGACCTGCCCCGGCCACAACCGGGGCCGCAGCTGCTCTGGAACCTGAGCCGGATCTCGTGCGGGCTTGGTTGGTTCTACCGTCGCCGCCGCCGTTTCCAACCGCCATCTGAGGTGAGCATCGTATTCCTCACATCCCCCTGCACCCATCCCTGGCCCCCGCGTGCGCCGCCGTGCCGCCGGAAGCCGGCCGGAGCAAGCTTGCTCCGGCCAAGCCCGAAATTGGGCTCATCTTGGCGGTTTGCTGTTCCGAGCTTCCCGAGCCTCCCTGATCTCTACGGAAGGGAGCACGATGATCGTGGCAAATTGCTGATCATCGCGCTCACCTTAGTTTCTGTCGGGGAGACTCCATTCCGCTGTTTCGGCGGTGTCGCTCCATTAGAGCCTTTTTGGCTGCTGTTTCAGGATTATGCGCATTTTTACGACGATCCGAGGCTGTTCCGATTCCTCTGGAGGTGAGCACGGTGATCGCGGATCAGTGCTGATCACAGTGCTCACCTTATTTTGGATCAGCGGATGTCGTATCATTCTGTTTGGTGCGTTTTTCCCCGACTGCGCGCTGTTCGCAGAATTTTCGGGTTGCTTCCACGCCTCCCACAGTGAGTCGTTGCGCTCCGGATCATGAGCACGACCTCCAGCACGTCGAGACCTGTCAGTACGTGTCTCGGCGGAACTTAGAAGTCCTCGGTTTGCGAGAACGAGCCATAGAAGTCTCCCGATTTACATAAAATGATGGATTTTATATAGATAGAGGGGCTTTTATGCAATTGTGCACCTAGTGGCTACTGTGGGCAGTGTGTAAGCGTGTGTGGTGACCTCTGGACTGGTTGTCCATGATCCGGTAGTCTTTGCGGAAATCGAAAAGTCGATTTCGGTGCGTTTTTCGGCCAAAATTCGCCGAAAGAACGCGGTTTCGGTTCGTATTTCTTCCGACGTGGTTTGGTTGCCCTGTGAGTTGTCGCTGAGCCTTGTCGGCTGGTCACCATCATCATATAGGGGGTTCGATGATGACGGGTGAGCGACGGTGGGTTCCGGTGTCGAAATAGACACTTCCGGGAACCCGGATTTGTACAATTATCCGGCGATAATTGTATTGTAGCGTAACCTTATGTTTGCTGCCAAGGCATCCAAATCAAAGTGATTTGTGGCAGCGGGTGACTCGTGATACGAGTTGGTGAGTTTCGGTACACTTAGTGGGTCCCGATGGAGTTCCGGTGTGGTTTTCGGGACTTCCGGTGAGTTACGGTGATCGATTTTGGGAAACCGATTCGGGGACTTGTGTGGGGGTTTGTGAATCTCGTACTTTGGGTTAGTGGGTTGGTTACTGACCTGGTGGACCTTCGTAGGTCCGGTTGACGATCATGTACAGTTGGGAGACAGGTGCGACACTAGTACAGGTGGGTGCTTCGAGCTGGTAGTCGGTGAGATCGTTTCACCCTTCTTCTGTTCTTTCATATCAGTATCGTAATCTCTACATGTCAGTTGATTGTTTATCGTTTGTTTATCGTATCTCATTTATTGCATTTGGATAGTTGTGGATAGACATGTAGAGCAGGTTGCATATATATTGTATCTCTGTGGACCTTGGGTCCAGGCAATACATCGACTCCTTTGTCGTGTGTTTCAATCTGGTTGATCGTGGTTCGGCGTTGTACGCCCTTGCATCTGGCTTCGGCGAAGGCACCGGTCTCTTTTTGTCGGTTTTCGTTTTGAGCATATCAGCATGATTTAGTCACAGCACTCTGTATTCTAGACACCAGATTGGTTTGGCCACCAACCAAGGGGTGTACGTATCCGGATAGGTCGTCGGTGACGCATGAATAAGTGGGCAGTGTCTGCTCTGTGACAGATAACGCTTGAGGTCTGCGGACCAATATAGCAGCATCAGATTGGGTTTGGTATAGCAACCGTCACCCTGGTTACTTTCATTTTGGCACTTAGTAGTTTTAATAATAAATGGTTCAGTTAGACGATCCTCATGTTTGTTTGAATGTTGGTGATTTGGCTTCAGTGGATCTGTGATGTTTTCCTTATGCATGTGATTTTAGATTGTGGATTTGTGGATCTGGTTTTATAGATATTTAGTTCATGTATTTATATCCTTATGCATTGTGGTTTTCTACCCCTCGAGGTAGTCGGTTTTCAAAATAGAGTTTCCGAGTGGAAAACAGTTTTAAAAAGATTTTCGAATGGTTTTCATGGATGACTGAAATAGATTTCAAAAATAAAGTTTCCGGGTGAGGAGTACTTTTAAATAAAATGATTGTTGTACTGTGCATTGCATCATCCAGCACCTAAGGAGTGCTTAAAGGCATGCATCATCTTAAGGATTGATAGCTGTATGAAAATGCATATCATGAATTGGTTATTGATTGATAAATATAGGTTGTGGTTGAGATCCTGTTGTATCGTTGTTACGCCGTGCAAATATAAAGGAGACTCTGCCCGAGTGGACAGGAGAACTTTGTATTTGTGGCGGGTCTGTGCGTCTCGTGAGCCAGGTTGGAAAAAAAAAAAAGAAAAAAAAAATTGGCACGTCTTCCGCAACTCTGTTTTCGAAATGATAATCAATTTTAAAAAAAAAGCTTTTAAAATCGGCCCCGGGGCGTGACAAGTATATTTATACCAACATTGTTAAATAAATCTTATATCTGCAGATGATAATATGCCATATGATCTACCGTAACGATCTTTGTGGAATTAAACAGTCATCTCTCTGTAAAGATATAAATTTAAATAATTATTATACTTGTAAATTTTACTATTGTATTTTAATTTTTATTCTCTATCAGGTATAGTTATACTTTACATATAAAAAAAACTTACCAATATGTTAATTGATGAATATAGTAAGCTATATATAGCTAATATTTATAATTATTTGACTAAATCTTTCAAAATAACATTATAAGAGCTTATTGAAACTAAAAAAACTAAATAAGTCCGTGCCAAAGCGTGCCAATAGGAGGTCGTGCGTATCTGTCGGCACGCAAGCGTACCACGTGTCGGCACGGAAGCGTGCATGTGCCGTATCGTGTCAGGCAAACAACAACACGCTTCTGTGACACGGCACTTTCATCCTTGCTTTGAAGGATGTGATGAGGTGCAAGTTGAGCAAGCACAGCAAGACAAGGTAGTAGATGAGGTGGTTGATAAGAAACCGGACTCGGAGTCTCCACACTCAGTAGAATATGCAAGTTCACGAGAGGAGCAACCAACAGATTTCGGACATCCTAGGAAGGTCACTAGACCTCCTATGATGTATAATGACTATATCACTTCACTTATTTCGTCTGCTAACCATGTTAGTGTCTATGTTGCTTTAATAAAGGAAGATGAGCCAACTTCGTATAAAGAGGCTTTGCAATCAACTGAAGCCGGGAACTGGCAATATGCAATGGAGGAGAAGATTGGAGCAAGGATTAAAGTGCCGTGGCACGGAGTCGTGCCGGAAACTTGCTGGCACGGTACGGCACGGTGCGTGCCGAGCCGTGCCGATGCGTGCCGGTCAAAAAAATTCTTGCGTGCCGACACATAATAGCATGAAATATTTATTTTCTTTAGCAACAAAATATTCAAACTATTTATTATGACTTTTTATCACATCTTTTGAACTTTATTGAAAAAATTGCTTGCTAATTTAAAAAATAAAGGGTTTTGAACTGTGCCATTGGCACGGGGTCTGTATCGTGCCGGTATCTTGTTGGCACGGTACGGCACGGTGGATACGGCCCGTGCCGACGGGCACTTAAAACCTTGGATTGGAGTCACTTCGAAAGAACAAGACTTGGGAACTTATTGATTTGCTGAAAGAAAGGGACGTGATTGGATGCCGATGGGTCTTTAAGGTGATGAAGAATGCAGATAGGAATGTGAAGAGGTTCAAGGCGAGGTTGCTGATGAAGGGATATGCACAGAAGCTGAAAATCAACTTCGATGAGATCTTCTTACCGGTGGCTCATCTTATCACTATTCGAGTCGTTTTGGCGATCGCTACAGTCAAGCCCGAGCAAATAGATATGAAGACAGCATTCTTGCATGGTGACTTGAAAGAGGAGATATATATGTCGCAATGTGAAAGCTTTGTCGAAAAAGGCAAGCAAGATTTGGTTTGTCTGTACGGCTTGAAACGGGCGCCAAGGTGTTGGTCCAAGCGATTTGATTCTTTTATTGAGAGTTTAGGGTTTTATAGGCTCGAGGCAGATCATTATGCATATTTTTGCATTTATGATGATGGAAAATTCTGTATATTGTAATTGTATGTCGACGACATGGCAGTCGCGAGAAATAGCAAGGGTCGAATATCTACCCTAAAGACTCAGTTTGTGGAGGAGTTCGATATGAAGGCCTTAAGAGTCGTAAACCAAATACTCAGGATAAAGATGCTTTGGGAGAGAAAAGAGGAATATTTAGCTTTCACAAAAGGATTATGTGGAGAAGGTTTTCGGCGCTTCAATATGTAGAGATCAAAACTAGTTTCTGCCCCATTCCCTATTTATTTAAAGCTGTTGGGCGAGCAATCACCAGGTACAAAAGCTTTAAGGGCCAACATAGCTTGGGTACCATATTCATCGATAGTAGGGAGCCTTATGTTTGCCATGGTACGAACAAGATCCGACATTGCTCAAGCAGTAGGAACAATGAGTCAGTTTATCGTAAATTCGAGTTGCAAAAATTGGAATGCAAAGAAGTGGCTCCTCAACTATTTAAGGGGCACTGCGAATTTCTCATTCTATTAAAGTTCTACAGGTTTGGAGTGCGTCGACTATGTGGATACAGATTTCATAGGAGATAGAGACAGGAGAAAGTCTGCCACAGGTTATGTATTCTCCATGAACGGTGATCCTATCAGCTGAGAGTCGAAGCTTCAGTTGGTGATCGCTTTATCGACGACGAAGGGAAGTACATAGCGGTGGCACATTCTTGTAAGGAGGTTATCTATTTAAAGAGACTTCTAGAAGAATTGAAAGTGAAGCAAAATACAGTTGAAGTAAGCAGTGATAGTCAAAGTGCAATACACTTGGCGAAGAATCGGGCAATTCACTCTCAAATGAAACACATTAACATTTGCTATCACTTTATAAGAAATGTGGTGGATGAGGGTCTTCTTTTGCTGTTGAAGATTCATACAGATGCGAATCCAGCAGATATTTTGACGAAGCCGGTGACTCAAGAGAAGTTTAACTGGAGCACGACTTCTTGCTTCTTGGAGCTACATTAGAAGAGTAGGAATTTGGCAAGACTTTAGATTTGACGTTTTATAGAGTTCGACACGTCTTCAAGTGGGAGAACTGTTGGATAATGTGAAGTCGTATTCTGAGTTGATATCACGGTGAAAAAGTCGAAAATTTGAGATTGAATGTTAAGTACTAGAACTTGAAGTTTGAGAATCAGTACTGAGAAGTCCTCAGAAGTTTCTCAAAATCTAAAGCTATGAAAAACTCTCTTTTTGTATTGAGTATTGGCACACGAATTGAGTATCCATACGTGATACATAGGAGCGTTTCAGTACCGAAACTCCATTTCAAGTACCGGCACTCAATTTCGTGACGAACTAGATAAGTTGGGTTTAATTCCAATTTGATCTAACCTTGTGCCTTGACATTAGATATGGTCTAGGAACACCTTGGAGAGGGTTTTCAATAAGAGATCGATGGCTAGAAGTGAATCAGTGACTCGGATGGACGACAGAGATCATTTCCTATTAGAATTGGGGTTTTGGGTTTTAAACCCTTATAGTTCATATTTTTAACTTCAGTGGGAGGTTTCTCAAGGATAAGAGCTTCATGTAGATACCCTAGTTGAGAGGAAAATGTGGAGAGCTCTTAAGAGAGAGTTTCTTATAATCCAATCTACTCCTTATATACTTTTGTGCTGCAAATTAATCGAAGAACACATTGAGGAGATCTTGCTCGTGAACATAGGCCAACACACCGTTTGTCAAACCATGTAAATTATGTGTTCTTGTGTTCTCTTGTTTGTTTCGTTACTTTGTTATCCTTGTGCTAGTTTTCTACGATCATTCTCGTCTATTTTCATCTATGAAAGATCATGTTTCTGCTACACTCGTGTGTCGTGTGGTTTGAGGTGTGCTTGATAATGCCTCAACCAGTCCCTTCAGAAACAAAACTAAAACCACGGGGCAGCAAAGTGATATATTCCAAACCACAGGTTGGCAAAGTGATAATGTACTAAACCGCAAGGGGTTAATCCAAGTTTTCATAATAATTTAATACAATTCAAAGTCAACACCATATAGTTTTCTATAGAAGTTGAGCTTGATGTACTCTTGGGCCTAATGATTGAGGTGTATATGAGTCCAATTATACAATTGATCAGGTGGTAGGTATGAATATGTGCCTTTTGAAGAACCTATTGCACTTGAACTATGTAGAGGCTTGCCGCATGGAAGGCATTTAGATGCCTCAGACCTGAAAGTTGTAGACGTTTGACATTTTCAACAAACATCTATTCGGTACACGGTCCAACTACTTGTAAGTAGCTGTTCAATTTTAAACGATGCCTCAGAGAAAGCTCTTGTCGGAGAACTATGAAAAGACGGTGTTGTACAAGATTTATAGCCTATATAAGGGCTTGACACAACAAATAGGACAGAACAAAACAAATATGTTGTGATCGAAACAAAATATCAGAATACAATCAATCAGGTATGCTTACAATCAGAGCCGCAGGGGACAAATGAAGGCCAAATGAATCATTGTAATTTCAAATATTGTCCATCAGAAAATGCATAACAATAAATTTAACTGCTAACTGTATAATTCTTATATTAGTCAAATATTAAGTACTCCAGAAAGATAGTACTAATCTAGTAATTTAGGTTCAAAAGAAATTAGAAGTATTCAGCTAGTAACATAAGGCTGGTCAACTAGACTTGCTTTATTGGACGAACTTCAATCACCATGTGATGCATCCTCAATACAAGGAACAGAAGGCAGAAAGTCTTGGAAACTTGACAAACAGAGAAAATAGAAGGTGAAACAAGAGTCTCTATCAGGAGAGCAAGACAGAAATTGTTAGGGAGAAACCAAGGAGCGCAAGGAGATGTAAATCATGAAAAGAGAGAGGTTAACTAGATTATCTAGAGATATTCATGGTAAGAATGATTAAGATCCTATAATAGAAGATTTGATCAGCATGGTAAGGCTAAAGATTTAAGTATCAAACAAGAAGGGTTGCCAAAAATACGACAATTTTTTTTAAAAAAAAAAAGTTTTATTTTTCAAAACATACATTCGCTTTGTAGAATGGATTAGTGCAAGTAATCCCCAAATTTTTACTTATTACAATCTGGTTGGTGAATTTTTTTTTACTTTAACAATCTAGTCCTTAATCTTGCTTAATTTTTACAAATATCAACCCAAGGTTCATTCTCTGTCCAAACTACAAGATGGCTGCAGAGACTATGCATCACAAATGGTTGTTGTCATGTTAAGAACATATTTACGTTATTCTTTCTAAAACAAATAGCCCAGTAAGCATTGTGTAAATTGTAAAATCATTACTTCAATTACAAATCACATAGAAAGATGGATTAGGAATAGTATTGCAAAAATTAGATGATTATATCGGATCATGCCAAAATCTTTGTGGTTTTTCCTGAATAACCAACCTCTCTCCCAAATATCTTGCAATGATGTTTGAATACGTTGGAAGACAATTTGGTATATCACTGGCAATTCCTCTCTTCCCCCAAAACAACACTAATCCAACATGCATATCGACAAACAGAAGGGTAAATCCCCAACTGATCCTTAAACACTTAATTAATGAAGTTTCAGTTCTCCCCTTCAAATTTTTGCAATTTTACAAGTGGATTCCTAACCTTCGCATCCTGTAAAATTCTTAACCCACCCACAAATCACTACCTTAAAAAATAGGCGTGGGTTTCACTATCAAACAGCCATGTAAGCAACTTTTGGGTAAGCATGAGGTCATTTTGCTTGCATGGTGACTGCACACGTCTTTCTCTGTTATAAGGCAGGAAGTCAATAGAGAATCTAATAGTAATGTGCTAGTAAAATGTTTTGCTAAGGTGGCGTACATAGCTAGACTTTGGAGCACGATTAAATTTTTCTCATCTTTAGTTTCACCAAAAATATGACGTTAGCGCCCTTCACTTATTAAAAGAGAAAAAATATTGGAGTCTTTTAGATTCAACATCACCGGCCCATGTGCAGAGGCAATTACTCAACCATCTATTTTTAGGTAGTCAGAGATTTTACTTGCTAAATCCAGTGCAAGCCACCCATAAATGCAAATTAGGAGGGGAATGCAAAAAAAAAAAAGGGAGTATTCATCATCATTACCATGAATGAGGGAGAAGAGGCTTCCATTGGGCTGGTAGTCATAGACGAGCAGCCGTTCTTCCTTGGCATGGAAGTAGGCCCGCAGCGGCACGATGTTGGGGTGCCGGAGCCTGCCCACCTCCTCCATGTGCCGCTCGAACCCCTCCTTTCCTGCCGCCGCCATCCTCACTGCATCCACCCGCTTCACGGTCACGATCAGCCGGTTGTCCAGCACCGCCTTGTACGTCGTCCCCACACTCCCCCTCCCGAGCATCTCAGCGGACCCCCGCATCAGCTGCTCCAGCGTGTAGCCCGGGGCCTCTCCCGCGCAGAACACCAAGCATCCGCTCTTCCCCAATCTCTTCACCTTCTCCTCCGACACCATTGCCGCAGCAGCCGCCACGGCAAGCTCATTGCCCGCGCGCTCGACATCGCCGACGTACATTTCCCCACTTGTGGGGGCGCTCTTATCGGGCGTCAGTATATTCCCCTGAGTCATCATCATCGTCCTCCGCTTCTTCTTATTGACGGCGACGGAAACCCCGACGAATCCGATGACGAGGAACGCGCCCGCGACGAAGCCGATCACCACGACGGCGCTCTTGTGCAATTTTCTGGAGGGCGAGGTCGAGCCCGGCAGGAGCAGCCCCTCGCTCTTCCCGCGAGGGGCGAACGAGGCAGCGATCGGAGACGGAGCGACGGCGGAGGCATTGCGGCCGCCGCCGCAGCAGAAGAAGGCGAAGTGGGAGCCGCACTCGCGGCGGACGACGACGCCGCAGAGCCCGGGGTTGGCGGCGAAAGCGGAGGCGCCGAAGGCGGAGAGCGGGGCGGTGACGGGCACGGGCCCGGAGAGGTTGTTGCTGGAGACGTTGAAGACGCGGAGGGAGGACTGGTTGAGGGGCGGGACGGGGCCTGCGAAGCGGTTGGCGTCGAGGTCGAGGGTGCGGAGGCGGCGGAGGGAGAGCAGAGACGAGGGGAAGGGCCCCGAGAAGAGGTTGTGGTCGAGGAACAGGGCCTTGAGATTGGTGAGCGTGGAGAGGTTCGGAATGGGGCCGGAGAGGGAGTTGCGTTTGAGGCTGAGGACGCGGAGCTGGTCGAGGCGGGAGAGGGAGGAGGGAGGGAAGGTGCCGTTGAGGGAGAGGGACTCCAGGACCAGGCGGATGACCTTGCCCTCGGCGGAGCACCCGACACCGCGCCAGCGGCACGGGGTGGGATCGGCGGGGGAGAACCCGAGAAGGCCGCCGCGCGGGTCGGCGCTGAACTTGAATGCCAGGAGGGCGTCGCCGTCGCCGTCGCCGTCGTCCGACGGCAGTGACGGCACTCCGGAGGCCGAGATGGCAACTGTGACAATGTGGATGCACATGTGGATGAGGACAGCGACAACAGCAGCAGCAGCAGCAGCATTAGTAGTGATAGCTTCAGCATTTCGTAGCGCCACGGCAGAAGCAGCGAGCTAGACGTTTCGAACTGAAAGCTTGTTGTAGTCGTTTGATTAGTTCGGATGCTTTCCCTCGCCCCTGCCGTCTCTACTTCTGCGATACCCCGCCCCCCCCCCCCAAAAAAAAAAAAAAAAAAAGAGAGAGCATAGAGCATAGAGTTGTTGATGCAGAAGAGAGAGAGAGAGAGAGAGAGAGAGAGACGTTGCACTTGTCACTCAAAAGCAGCAGGAGAAAGAAACAAACAGGCGCGAGCTGTAATGCGGACGGAGAGAGTCAGCGAAAAGGGGTCACGTCGTCACGTGAAGAGAATAGGAGCCGGATTTAAATTCGGGTAGGTAATGGGTTCGCTGTAAATTGATTAATATACGTATTTAACCTTTTGGTGCCCTTGTAGAGATCAGCGCGGGTGTTTTGCTTGTGATGTAAGTTTGTGGGCGGTGCATGTAAAAAGGCAAATCAAGTACCACGGTTAAATTTGTTCAGGAGCGCGTATATGGAACCAGGTGCCTTATCGCTGCGGTGGCACCGGAGCGCGGTCGGGTCCACAACTGGAGCGCAATGGGGCCTAAACATTTTGAATTTTTTACTGAATTGTATTCCGTAAGGCAAATATATGGATGGTGTCCGTCCCATCCAATATTTTGATGATTAATCACAAAGATTCGTCAAAAGCCATTACCGATATCCTCATATAATTAATTATGTGTCATTTGATAATTGATCCATATAATATAAATATACGTAAATCAATCGTATATAGAAGGTTACATAGAAAGTATCCAAAGTATTCACCACACAAAGATAAAGATCTTCGATGAAAAAGACTAAGCCACCGTTTAGTTGGGGGTTAAGGGGTGGAATAACCTCTTAACCCCCAATTTATACCCAAACACCACTCTTTTGGGATGGGGTTAGTAAACTCCACCCCAAACCGGGTTAGTGGGGTTTACTAACCCCACTCCCCCTCCCAACTTTAACTCCGCACGCATTCCGAGCCCTCACCTTTTTCTTCTTTATCAATCATTAACCCCACTCCCTCTCCCAACTTTAACCCCGCACGCATCCCGAGCTCTCACATTTTTCTTCTTTATCAATCATTATCTTTTTATCCCACCTACTCCAACCAAACACTTTTTTTCACTATCCTAGACTAACTCCAACCTCCAACCAAACACAAAAAAATTTTAACACTATTTTAACCCTGAACTTAACCCTATCCCTAGAATAGCTATTTTTTCTTAACCCCGAACCAAACGGGGGCTAAGTGCCTATTTTGGCAAACTGTAAAAAAAAATAATAAAAAGAAAATACTGTTACAGAAGTATTGAATTGTTTGAAAAAGTTGTGAAAATATTTGATAAATCTGTAGTATAAATATTTTTTTTAATAGAATGTTGTTTGGCTAATATTTTTTTTGTAAAGTGTTGTGAAATATTTTAAATTGATAAAATTCTATAAAACTTTATTTCTAATCTTTTTAATTAAATTATATTTAAAATATTTAATAGAAAATATATACTTAAAAAATGATCTAATCAGAAAAGTTCTACTTATGGGTAAACTTTAAACTTTTGATAAACTTCAAATTCCACCAATATAGTTTAACTCGTTTTCATTTTGTCACCTTGTGATTCAAAAGAATGCACTTTGCCCTTATATTTATATTTATATATTGTTGATACCAAAATTGAGCCGACCTAACCCACGTATGAATCAATAAGGACACGTGGTATACCAGGAGTCGGCAATAAGGCGCCTTAAGGACAAAAAGGCAGGAACGGTTGAAGATTGGGGCGTAACTTCCATGGGGAGTTAGCGTAACTTCCATGAGAAGTTAGTATAACTTCCACGATCATGGTTACAACCACTCCCCCCAACTTCTTTCAACCAACTAATAATGTGGGCTATAAATAGTAACTTTGAAGCCTGCAATAGGGGTCTTCGCCCCTGCGCACAAAAGATCACTTTTATTTTCCTGCATTTTTCTTTCTCGCATTTACTGTTTTCCTAGGAGTAGTTCCTGTAACTTAGCATCCTGGAGTCTGTCTGCCCCTCAGGCATCACTCCGTTGTAGACTAAAAATCCATCTCCCTGTAATTTCCTTGGTTTTATTTAATAGAAAGTCATTTTCGGCTCTTCAGGCCGACCAGATCTCGAGTTGTCCTGGCCATTCGGCTATTCTCTCTGCCCACTTTCTGGCTTGTTTCGAGGATTCGGCTCATCCCAGCCGAACCGATTATACTATAGAGGTTTTCGAACCCGGCTGATCTGATCTCTCATCAGCCGAATCGCTTGATCTGTCGAAGGGCGCAAACTTCGAGGGTCACTATTCGCATTCGCAGCCGTTTCGCATCCCGACGCGCTTCCCGAGGAAGATCTTTGACCGGGTTAAGGGTCGGGGAATTTCGGCTCCAACAATTTTTTGGCACGCCCGGTGAAACACATTTTTAGGTAAATTTATATTTTACATAAATTATGGCTGATGATCTACATAATAGGGTTGTTCCTAAAAATTCTGGGAGTGATCAACTTAGTGATTCAGACAATGCTGGCGAATGTCAAGCAGTATTGCCAGTTGAAGGAGAAACTAGTGGACAGTCGGCTCATCAAGAGCCGAGTCTAACTCAGGCACTTGGCCAGATGAGCCGAGTCCTGTAAACTTTAGATCAAAATATCCATCAAAGTACCGCTCGACTAGACGCGGTGCTGGCCGCTATCACGGCCTATAATGAAAATATTGTTCGAATCAGACAATTATTTACCCGAAACGAGCAACCTTATGGGGGGCAACAAGGGCCCCTAAATGTGCCGGTGCAACAAAATCCACTCACGCCGGCGGTCTCACAGGTGCAATCGCAAATGTCACCTTTCCAGACTGCTTATAGGACGACGAATATCAACACCGGCCCGCAGTCGGAGATTGCATCAGGTTTACCTCCTTTACCAGTTTTATCAGCCCCAAAATGTAGGGATTAGGGCTGGGGGGCAAGCCCCTAATGATATACAAGAAGCGAACCCTGCAATACAGAATTCTGGAGTTTCTCAAGGGCCAAATTCGGCTCAAGCACAAGCTCCGCTGTATACTCAGATTGAGGAAGCCATCCGAAATACTGTTGGAGTAGGCGCAAGGCTGGCAATGCGGCCTATATTTAGATCACCTTATCCTACAAATATAGACACAGAGCATCCATACCCGGCAAACCGAAAAATGCCGAAGTTTGATAAATTTTCTGGGGATGTGACCAAAAACACGGTCGAATATGTGGCACGGTTCACGGCACAGTGCAGGGAAGCCACGACAGATCCATTTTTAAAATTAAGATTGTTTAACACGTCGTTAACTAAAATGGTGTTTACTTGGTATACAAGTTTATCAGCCAATTCCGTCCAAGATTGGGACGAATTGGAAAGAAAATTTCATGAGCGATTCTATAGATCGGAGCCATAATTATCGGTCGCCGATTTGGCTTTATACCAACAAATGTCAGGTGAAACGGTCGAAGAGTATTTGGACCGTTTCAAAATAGCCAAAACCCGGTGCTTTATGAGAATGCCGGAATCAGAGTTCGCCCAAATGGCGTTAAATGGTCTGCATTTTAAGATAAAAGACCATTTTGAAGATAAGTATTTTTCTAGCCTATTTGATCTAGGTGTTCGAGTTGCCCAATACGAGCAATTTCAGAACAAAAGTGAGAACCATCGGCTGCAATTGAGCCGATATAAAAGTCAAAGCAAAGGCAAGGAGAAATTCTTGCTAGAAGAACAGTCGGTTCCAGAAGAGCCGAGCCAATCGAGTGAAAGTGAAGAATCGGCTGATGAAGTCGATATATAGCCACTTTCTTTAAGAAGAATTTCTTGATAGAAAAACATTCGGTTCAAGAAGAGCCGAACTAATCGAATAAAAGTAAAGAATCGGCTGATGAAGCCGAGATATATGTGGCTGGGATGATAGAGCGCCGTTTTCCTAAAGCCGACCAAGACTAGCGAAACTAAAGCTTGGGTCTCGGCTGTGCTTTTGAACAGTCGATTTGGCACCAATAATCATCCGAATGTTCATTCGAAAGACTATTGGGGGGCATTATTGATACCAAAATTGAGCCGACCTAATCCACGTATGAGCCAATAAGGACACGTGGTACACCAGGAGTCGGCAATAAGGCGCCTGAAGGACAAAAAGGCAGGAACGGTTGAAGATTGGGGCGTAACTTCCATGAGGAGTTAGCGTAACTTCCATGAGGAGTTAGTATAACTTCCACGATCATGATTACAACCACTCCCCCCAACTTCTTTCAACCAAATAATAATGTGGACTATAAATAGTAACTTTGAAGCCTGCAATAGGGGTCTTCACCCCTGCGCACAAAAGACCACTTTTATTTTTCTGCATCTTTCTTTCTTGCATTTTCTGTTTTCCTAGGAGTAGTTCCTGTAACTTAGCGTCCTGGAGTCTGTCTGCCCCTCAGGCATCACTCCGTTGTAGACTAAAAATCCATCTCCCTGTAATTTTCTTGGTTTCATTTAATAGAAAGTTATTTTCGGCTCTTCAGGCCGGCTAGATCTCGAGTTGTCCTGGCCATTCGGCTCTTCTCTCTGCCCACTTTTTGGCTTGTTTCGAGGATTCATCTCATCCCAGCCGAACCGATTATACTATAGAGGTTTTCGAACCCGGCTGATCTGATCCCTCATCAGCCGAATCGCTTGATCTGTCGAAGGGCGCAAACTTCGAGGGTCACTATTCTCATTCGCAGCCATTTCGCATTCCGACGCGCTTCCCGAGGAAGATCTTTGACCGGGTCAAGGGTCGGGAAATTTCGGCTCCAACATATGTGTATATATATATATATTATACATAATAGAGTGAGGCTACTATGCTATCGAAGTACAAGCCTTCCGTGCTTCCAACCTGTTTTTCGATGTTGCGAACTTTCGAATCGTCATCGGCTCCATTAAACTGATCTAGAGTATTTGGAGTACTAGAAAATAAATTTTATTATTTTTCGATATCATTTGCCCTAGTGATCGAATGGGCTCAAAATCAACAAATTTCAATGGCCGGTAGTGAGAGCCTTTGCAAGTTTAACGGAGTGTAGAACCATATCCATCAGTAAATTTTTGATAGAAAATTTATACTATATAAAACAAGATCAATATCTTTGATTTAAAATTTTTATATCATATTATTACAATTTGTAAGATTTTTATTTTCAGCGCTTGATTTGAGCCCCTTCGTTCACTAGGCAAATGATATCGTAAAATCATAAAATTTATTTTCTAGCTACTTCAAATACTCTAGATCAAGTTTAACGGAGCTAATCGACCATTCCGTAAGTCGCAACATCGAAAACGAGCTAGAAGCACGAAGCTCCGTGCTCCGATAGTATAGTACCTCAATATATATATATATATATATATATTATATATATATATATATTATATAATATATAATATATATACTATTATATGTGGTTTATAGGTTATTTTTACTTTGCCAGTCATATCATTTAACAACTTTATAATTTGTCTCTACTGTGCGATCTTTTAGTATATTTTTCCACTCTTCGACGCTATACCATATATTGTTTAAATTTCTTACTTTGCACCCTATTTGCATAATTTATTTTCGTGAAATAAAAATTAACCACAAAGAGCAAAGTATAATTTTTTTGAACCAGGAGTCGGCAAAAGTTGATATGAGCTAAACCACATGGTACAAGCTTAAAAGTTTACCCTTAATGTTTATATTTGACACCTCTTAACTGATTATTTTAATTAAAATCAATTGATCGGATAAGTAAATTAACAATTTATCAAATATATTTATAATTCTAGTTAAATTAATTATTAACAAATAAAATTAAAATAATTAATAATTAATAGTAAGTACAACTTCTAAATTTAATAAAATAATTTAATTAAATAAAATCACTCAAATAAAAAACAATAGAGATTAATAAATATATGTCAATAAGAGAAAAATTAACCCCTATTTCGTAATTGCCTACAGTTCAAAGATCTCTATACATTATAACCAAATTGAAATTTGTAAAAAAGAGATTTTTGGAGAGAGTTCAGGTATCTCACAGTTTTAAAAAAATTTAAAAAAAAATTGTTGAGGGGAAAGGGGGGTGGGAGGGTGGGGATGGGTGGCCCCTGGTATGAAGTGAAAGAAATAGATTTTTTATGTTGTTTATGATAGATGAGAATTAAATAATTTATATATATGGGCTATTCGGTCATTTACAAAAAGCAACAATTACTTCTTTTGGGGTTATAACGTGCTTGGTTCTTTATAAAACCACTTTGAAAAAAATTTTGGTTGAGAAGTAATTTTTCGATGTTTGATTGCTTGCAAAAAAAATTTGTTGGAAAACAAAATTTATAGATTTTAAAGAAAATCGAAGTTTTCGTTTTTGCTCTTTAGGCGAAAAACGAAACCTTAACGCTGAAAACATGCAGTATTGAGGAGCTACATGTGGTCCATGAGGTCCCCTCCACCTCAAAGGGCTTGTTGGATAGTAAAAGCTAGGTTGAATACTATGTAAGTCATATAAAAATGGATCCAAAGTAAGCAACAATGCTACTGACTTTTATATACCAAGTACGGGAGGCCTGCCTAAAGCCAAATAAGGCCTTGTGAAGTTGGCGTACTTTACTAGTAGATGAGTGTATCCAGGCAAGCTTGCACATATATTTCTTGTGTCGGATCATCGTTTAGGAAAGCTTTTGTTGCATCTGTTCGAAAGAGTTGCCAATGTCGAATTATAGTCACTACCAAAAACCATTTTTTCACTGAAAATATTTTTTCACATCTTTATGTGAAACCAAACAGCCCCTTAGCTTCTATAGTAACTGTTAGAAAATTTTGCATACGGTAAAATCGCACGAAAAAAGAAATCAAACAAATTTGATTTTTAAAAACTCTTGAGCTAGACCTGATCTCAAGAATCACGCAATTAGGATACCTCATATTCTTTAAGATTAAAGGAAAAAAGCAAGATCCAATCCTTACCTTTGCGCGAATAGATCTTTACCTCAATTTGATGATCGTGAAATTAGGTTCTCTTGAACCCGCCTACGCGTTCGGCTTTTATAGGTATCCACACAAAATTGGTGATTTGATCGATGTCCTCACCGGAGTGCAAACTCGCTTGCAAAGGACGTCTTCGTACTAGAAGATGGAAGAAGATGGAAGAGAGAAGAGAAGAAAGATGATGGTTAGGGTTTTCTAAAAACTCCCGTATCTTATATAGAGGAATATAATCCTCTTTTTAATAATATAATAACCATTAAAGATAAGTACAAATCTAGATTTAAATTTATCATTTTCTTAATTGGTTAGATCGATTAAATCCTAATTTGATTCAACTTGAACTTTATCTTAATTTGATCATATCAAATTAATAATGCAATATTTACACATAAGTCCTCTAATAATTTACTAACTATTAGTAAGTCCTCTCTTGTAACATTTATACTTTAATAAAACTAATTTGTAATAATTACAAATTAGTCCAATTATCAACATATTGACAATTAGGTCCTCCGGCAATTTAAAAATCACGATTTAGCTATCCGATCAATCACAACCTCTTATGTATGTGGCCATATAGCTTCTATTTTATCTGGTAGTGAGATGTATTTTGGTCACTATCAACAATATCACTGAAACTCATTTTAGTGGATCGGAACAATTCCAACTCAGCCCAATGAGAATTATCGTCCATCTAAATAATTCTCATGAGTCTCACAATCCACCAGTGACATCTAGCAGTATGTGGTGGCATTCTAGTAGAATGGAATACTGAACCTCTTGGTGTAGTTACCGTGTAATACGGTCCTTCTATCATGAGTCTCGACTAGACGGAGGTCATGGAATAAATCGTCAAACCCCATCATCTGTCATATGTTAAATTTATTCGATTCGAGTTTCTAATATTGAAAACTCTTTTCCGGTATTAACTCTGCCTTGACTAAGGTCTTCTAAACTTGGTCTCAGAAATCATATAGGACTAACACCCCTATCTACCAAGGGAGATAGATTCCATATAAGTGCACACCCTATTCCTTGAATGAATCTATTGCAGCCAGCATGCACTGCAAGGACCCGAATGGCTAGGGACCAAGTGTAGTATGTACAGTCAAACTACAGTAACCTCATTGTGAATGGTCGAGGCACCGTAGGTCAAAGGACCAGTCACACTACTGCAACATTGAGTAAGTCACTAACAAGTAAGTAGACATCCAAGTGACTTATCGCGTTGTATCACGCTCGGTACCCTTGTTCTCTAACAATCGATCAACTACATATTCGCTTCAGTGTCTCCACACTGTCGACTCGAGACTCGTCTACCCAATAAGGGAAGCGACCTATGCACCAATCTTACCGGATCAATCACCGTACCCGTGATGATCCATCGATCGGGAGCATTTAGGAATTAACCACTAATGACACATGTCTCAAATTCTCAACTCTTGAGAACGTATGCCATCATCTTATTAATTTATTGGACGATTCATGGACACATACATAATATGAATGGGAATAAGAACCCAAATTTATTCATAATATTTTAAAGTCAAATACAAATTTATATTCTATAAAGATTACATGTGTCGGCCTGGTTGGCTTCTAGGGCATACATTTAACAGTAACCCCTCAGCCCGTGACTTTGATCTAGTCGCCAATTCATTATAATATATCCAAACAACTCACTGTTAAAAAAAGGCCTTTGGGGTAGTAAAAGCTAGGCTGAATACTCTGTAAGTCATATAAAAATGGATCCAAAATAAGCAACAATGCTACTAAATTTTATATACCAAGCACGCGAGGCTTGCCTAAGGCCAAACAAGGCATTATGAAGTTGGCATACTGTTAGGATTATTCATCTATATTGGGACTTATCTAAAATATTGCTAATCCATATAGGATAAGAAATAAAATATTGCTAATCCATATTGGGACTTATCTAAAATTTTGAATTTATACCATACATAAAATCTCTTTCATACCATATTAAAATAATGGCTAATTTGACATTAAGCTCAAATCAAACCCAAAAGGTGAATTGGTTAACTTGACTTGGTTGACTGGCTCAAATCTGAAAAATTGTAAAGAAGTCCTCCAAATTATTGTTGTGGCACTTGCATCCAATTTGGTACAATTTGATCTTGCCCGGGCCAATTTGAACAATTTGATTGAATGGTTATAACCTTTGATCAATTCCGGTTCGGCTTGAGCCAGTTTAAATTCAACTACAATCTGAAATTGCTAAGTAGCAAATTAAATCCAAAATTTGTTTGTTATCATCAAAATTTATTATTGGATAAAATCTAACAATATAGATATCAAATTTCAATATATCGAATTGAACTAAAAGAGGCTATTTGATGGAAATGAGTTTAGAACGAAAACCTAGCCTCTAGGGTTACTCTATCATGTAATCTCGTGCTTCTGTATGTATTAGAGAACCCCAATAGCTTATTTATAGACTTTAGAATCAATTAGAGTATGATTAGAAGCTTAATTAGGAAATATTACATTGGGTACCGGTACTCGGATGTCACGCCCCGGGACCCGGCGGAAGCCCACCCAGTGTATGTTCAGACCCGCCATATGCCTACAACATATAAGACGTCTACAACAAAGCGATAAATAAACATAAGTGAACAAGCATCTAGAGATATCAAAGCATGAATACAACTAGAATTCTAATAACACGTAGGATATAAAGGCTAAACATCTATCATAAAACATAACATGATTACATACAACTGAAATCCATAAACAAGGTACTAGATACAAAAGTGGTGGTCTCTACACATAGGGTACAAAATCTCTCTCTCTCTCTCTAACAAAAACCAAAAAGAGAAATGACCACCTAGAGCAATCACCAACTGTCTAGCTAGAGGCAACTCCTTTGTCACGTCCCTAGCCTCTCCCGGCGTGGAAGGCTCTGTAACAAAAATAACAACACAGAGGGTGTGATAACTATTAATCAATAGTTCCCAGTAGGTAAGCCGCCGACCTCAGCGAAATATACTACTAGGTTATAGAGGCAAAAGTAGTAAAAGAAAATTGAAATAAACAACATGTATAATTAACAATTATAATTTTGCAAAGCTTCTATGCCTCAAATAAGCATGATGTCATCAAGTGGTACTACTATTCTATCATGAATGAGTATATCCAATGAGTATACTATTATGTTCTAAACATGTCCAACAAGTATGCTACATGCACTAAGCATGTCTATCAATTATACTAATATGCAACAAGCATGTCAAACAAGTATACTAATATGTCCAACCAATACCTACTATCAAGTAGTAATTGTCACTTATTTGCTTAAATGTCATTTTTCATTTCTAATTAAGGACCTACATAAATGTAGTCCGGCTTGTGCCGCCTAATTACCCATGGTAGTCCAACATTCCCACTCTAGGAATGAGCCTATCCCACCCGGCCCAGTAGACACCCAAATCTCGCACGAGCGAGCATATGTCGCGTAGGCCAACTCCGGAGTGCCGGCTTGTGGGAAGAGACCCTCACAAGCATGTGCGAATGAGCACAAATGGCAAGCAAGTATGATCATCATCTCAAGTATACGATCATCATGTCTCAATATGGTGTTGGTAGCTGAATTTCTGGATCCTTGACCCAGTCAAAGATCCTCCTCGGGTAGCGCATCGGGGTGAGGAACGGCTGCGGATAGTGACCCTCGAAGTTTGCGCCCTTCGACAGATCAAGCGATTCGGCTGATGAGGGATCGAGCCAGCCGGGTTCGAAAACCTTTACAGTAAATTCGGTTCGGCTGGAATGAGTCGAATGAAAGATATGGATCCCGAGGATCTAAAAAGTAAAGAACACCTAGAGGGGGGTGAATAGGTGTAAAACGACAAAAACACAAACTCTCAATACAAATAAAAAGAGATAGCGGAAAATAAAACAGCACACCAAGAATTTAACGTGGGAAAAACCCAATCAGCAGTGAAAAACCCACGGGACCGATCACGCGAAGAAAATCCACTAAGAAAACTTGAATACAAGTGATTTTAACCAAAATACATGACTCAATTTACCGAATTCCCGTTGTTGATGGTCTTCGCTGGTCCTTGATCGATAGAAATCCACCAATCGACCTCGCCGCAACTCCTTGCTATGTCAACGCCTCAACTCCTTGAAGCGTCCACCGAATCCTCGGCTTCACGCGAGATCCACGCGCTGAACCTCCTTCCGGAGCTTGTAGAATCGAAGATTTGTGGTGATTAAGCCTTAGAATCCCATAAGCAATGAGGGTTCACCTTCTAATCAAACATCTACTTGATTCTCGAATAAGATCTCGAGTAAAAATCGAAGAATCAAGTCGATCGTTGATTATATGAAACTTGTTATGAGAATAGAATCATAAGAACGGGAAAACAAGTTTCTAGGGTTTTAGATCAGTAGAAATTCAAAGCCTTAACCCATATGACGACCCCCATGGCTTATTTATATGTTTAGAAGACTTAGAAGTAGACTAGGATTGCAAAAAGTCTATTTTAAAAACTTGTGTCGTCCTCAGGGACCGGTCCTCTCTAGGAGACCGGTCTTTGAGAGACCGGTCTCTCGAGTGAGAGACCAGTCCCTCACTGCGTGACAGAAAACACAACGTTCGGGAATCGGTCTCTCATGCCAGAGACCGGTCCCTCGCTGCGTGACAGAAAATCCCATGTTCGGGAACCGGTCTCCCTTTCCAGAGACCGGCTGCCTCAACATCCCACGCAGTGAGGACCTTCGGGGACCGGTCTCTCAACTCGGGGACCGGTCCCAGAACACTGAAAAGTTCAGTTTAAGCATCATAATGCAATCTAAGTCTTCTGAACTTATTACAATTAAATATCTTCACAACAAATGATCTATTCTTCATACCTGAGGTGCCGAGCTCTCCAAATGAGTCTTTGTTTTTCAATTTGAATCTTTTCTTCAAAGTTCCGCGATCAACTCTTCAAGATTCCATTCGACTTTACAAAATCCGCCAACCTAGAAAATCCTTAACAATCTCCCCCTTTGGCGATTTCGTGACAAAATATATTACAATGCTCGTACACAACTCAGAAACAATAAAAAGAAGATCATCGCAATCACCAAACGACAATCTCCTGCATGATCGATCCAATAAAAGAAAAATTACACTTTGCTCACATTCCTAAAACAAACTCTATGAGTTAAACATGGAGTCTTGAAGTCTTGAACATTCCTGCAAAAACATTCTTAAAACACAATCCAGATTCAACACTACTTATCATATCAAAAGATCAAACATAACGTCAAAGCAATAGTCATAGTTCAAGACACATCAACAGTCATAGTTCATCTAAGTTATAGTCAAGCATCTAAGCAAACATTTAATCTAAATTTACATAACTAAGTAAAACACCAAAACATGACATGAGCATCATGGGCATCATCATCATCATGAGCACTCCCCCTTTTTGTCAGAAAGCGCCAAAATGAGAAAAGGAGGAACCCCGCACCACTCAGTCGGAGTCGTCACCCTGCGGAGGAAGATCTGAGCTACAACAACCCAATTTATCAAAGATTGCTTTCATTAACCGTTTAATCTTGCTCACATCCTTCCTTATCTGAGCCTGATCCGCAGACAGTTTCTGAAGCTCTTCAGAAAAACGCTGTTGCTCACGATACACAGATAAAACCGAGACATCCTCTTCAGAAATATCCATAGAAGGACGTGAAGAAGTAGGAGCAGCAGGAGGTGGAGCAGCAGGAGGTGAAGCAACTCGCTGAGATGGAGTTTTAAGCTGCACAGAGGACTTCGCAAACGTCCTTTCATTGATCCGTCCTAAGCTATGCTCATAGGATGCACAACGAATATCCACCTCATTGAGTCGCAGAATCCTCATGATAATCAACGAAAATGGTAACCTTTCATTCTGCCCAGAAGTCTTGATGTCCTTTGCCATCCTACGTCAGATCAAAAACGGAATGTTCATGTTGATATTCTTGGTTTTACAATGTCCGGCCTACCCAACAAATACATGTAAAGGATGCGATCCCATCTCAAAATCTTCGTGTTTGCAAGAGGCAAAATGTTATAGCAAACCACGAAGTTTAAAAACCTGTATTCCTTCTTGAAATCCTTAGACAGTACCATATTCCCGTTTGATTCTGTACCCGGCATGCAAATAGAATTCACAATACGATTCCAATCCCGAAGCGAGTCAAAACCGGCCTGCAGATACTCAACTCCCTCAGTACGTGCTTCCATCCCCAGCACAGATGCTATCGTATCGGGAGTGATAGTCAACTCAACTCCACGTACGGAAGTGGTGAATAAGTACGGGCCGCCGTTAGAGTCACTTAAATGACCTGCCCTCATGTAAAATTCTCTGATCAGCTCCAAACAAAAACCAGTCTGCTCCGGAAAATCGCAAATCTAATGTAGATTTCCTTTTTCAAATAGATCTTGAAATCCCGGCACACATTCAATGATACTAGCAACTCCAACATCTCGCTCACCAATACAGTGCTTTGATGAGTACATTGACCTACGACCAGAAGGAACATCCTGCACACTGAGACGAGGAGGCTCAGAACTTGTCTCTCTGATCTCAAAACCCCTAGACTTCCTCCGACCTGCATATTCAGTCGCCTTTTCTTTTCCTTTGTCCAGTGCTTTTCCTTTTCCTTTATCAACTGCCTTTCCTTTGCCTTTCCTTTTGTCCTTATCCTTAGTTAGAACCTCTGGAGTAAATGCCTCCTAATCTGGCTCATCCTCAGATTCTTCGCCTGGAGCATATTCGCTACTTTCATCTTCCGGTTGTTGCTCAACCGGTCGCTTAGCCGAGGAGCGTTGACGTTTGATACCGCGACCATCCCCGGCCATAAGAACCACAAGAACAAGTAGCCACGAGTACATTTTCGAAGAAACCCCTGTTAAACACAATGATTTATACAGATGAAACCTAGAGGAAGGTTCTACACCTATCAATTTAGCCCCAAAGACTACAAATCAAAAACCCCCAAAAGAAACCCTAATTTCACAAACTAGGTTTCATCTCTAAAAATCGCAAAACGTGATTTAAAAAGAAGATCAAAGCTACTAACCTCTTAACAAGCTCTAAACCAAGCTAGGAATGAGCTAGGGTTGCAGATCTTTCCTCCAAAAAGCTTCAAACACAACTCCAAGGCTTCTCCAATGGTGGGAAATCCAACATGAAGCAAAAGGAGCAAAGAGAGGAGATCAAACCAACCTAAAACCACAAGAAAAGAGAGAAAATCAAGGGAGAGGAGTTCTCACCTGAGGTCTCCATGGTTTAGGGCTCAAAAGAGCTCTCCAAGGGCTGTGGGGGTATATATAGAGATGTTACAATCTCAAAAAGACCTCTCAACTACGTGCAGACTGCTTTTGCACTGCGTACCGGTATGCGGGCTGGAGTGCCAGTACCCCGCAGCCGAGTGTGCCAAAACCGAGCCTCGGTCAAGTGAGGAAATACACTACGTACCGGTACCCTCGCGATGCAGTATCGGTACCAGGTCCAGTACCGTTACTCGGGCGATGCAGTACCGGTACTCTGCCTCGCAAAGCTCAACCCGAGAGCTCACCTCTCGGTCACGCGGCGCGGTTCTGGTACCCCTTCTCAGGTACCGGTACCCAGCACCCCAAAACCTACAGTTTGGAGGTTTTGGTGCTAAGTACCAACCCTCGCTCCTCAAGACGCGAGTAATGGGTCGGATCACAGCCAACGACCATCAAGAATGCCAGGAATAGTTCAAATTACTATTCTAACACTAGAACCTTGTAATTTGCTAAAGTCCAATGTGTTACATGGGATGTGGGTACCAGTACACCAGGATGAAACAGAAATTTCCTGTGGTTCAGTACCGGTACGCGACCGATGTAGTATCGGTACTCGGCCGATGTAGTACCGGTACTCGGTCTTGGTACCGGTACACAATGTAATTCCCAGAATGTTACGCTTCGGGTTTTGAGATACCAAATGTGGGGTACCGGTACTCAATATAAAAACTAGATTTTTCAATCTGGTTTTGAGGAACTGGAAACTAGTACCGGTACACAAAATAAAATATTGTTATATTCAATTTAAAAGTTCCAAAAATCACTTCTAATCCATATATCATTGATTTATATGATTCTAACGTCATAAATAGATATGAATCATCATAAAGGCATTTAAAAACTTACTTGAGTATCGTTATTCATCGAGTGAGATGTTTTCGAGTTCTTCGGAATCTCGGATTCTTTGATCTTTGACAACACGAACCGAGCCCTTCAAGACTCCGACTCAAATCACGAAAGTTGTCAATACAAAATCCCTAACACATCATGTCTAAAACATGGTATGTCACTAGTGACCTAGAGGTCGGATATTGTGTCACAATGTTAAATTCTAGTTATTCCATTAATTCAAGTGCAACAAGGTTAAGTTCATACTTTATTACTATCTTTCTATATGTCATATGTAACTTGTCTACAACAAGTATATTATACATCATGCAAGTTGATTCCACTAAATCATATAAGGTCTAAAAGACACCTCTTTTCATCATCCCTAGCGTGCTTTCTATTGTGGCATAAAGGGGAAAACACTAATGTATACTATTTAGAATGCAAGTCTACATTTCATAACTCTACTACATAGAAGGTACAAACTTTTACATGTAACATATATATTTCATGCATTCAAAAATTTCATTATGCTATATCTAACATGAATATGCATAAATTCAAGTTTTTTAAACATTAAGGAAGACATAGAGGGATTTCACCCATTTCGGTGAGGTCAAACTCATCGGATGCCCCTCGAACTCTTTCGTTTTCTCGAACAAAATTGTCCTCGAGAATCCTAGCACCCTAACAAAAAATCTAAGAGGGTTAGAATGTCACGCCCTGGGACCCAGCAGAAGCACGCCCGGTGTGTGTCCAGACTCGCCATGTGCCTATAACATATAAGGCATCTACAACAATAGTACAAAGGGGCAAAATATATAAAACATCTATTAGGTTATCACAGCATACAACAACTAAATTCTGATGACAAGTAGAATATCAAAGAACTAATCCACTAATGTAAAGCATAAAGTAGTACATCAATAGGATCTCAAATACAAGTGCTAAATATACCAAAAAAAAATGGTGGTCTCTACACATAGGTACAAAAGCTCTCATCCTCTCCAAATAAAGCAAAAAGAGAGATGAACCACCTAGCAGCAAATCTCCTCACTAACTAGCTAGTGGCGACACCCTTACCGCGGTCCCTAGCCTCACCCAGTGTGGAAGGCTCTGTAAAAACAACAAAACAGGGGGGCGTGAGAACTATTAATCAATAGTTCCTAGTGGGTTAGCTGCCGACCTCAGCGAAATACACCACTAGGTTATGGAGGGATCAGTAGCATGTTCAACTTTTAAATGAAAAGAACAATATGTATATTAAACATGATATAAACTTACTAAACTACTATGCCTCTACTTAGCATGAAGATCTATAAGTATATGAGCTATTCTAACATGAATGAGCATGTATATAAATAGCATAATGTCCACAAGTACAACTTGTAGAATGTCAACATTTACTAATTAGTCTAATGTCCATATTGCATTTTAGTTCAATATTGTTCCAATCATATAGAACCTACATAAGGTACTCTGGCTTGCGCCGTGCCTAATGGCCCCGTGGTAGTCAACATTCCTACCCTAGAAATGAGCCTTTCCTACGACATCCTATTTCGGCGCCCAATCCGGCACGGGCGAGCATACGTGATGGCTATTTCTGTAATACACTGAATTTTTGCAAATTGCGAAATTCGAGTGTGAGGAATGATATGTGGAACCCTCCCACATGTTCATAAGGGTTTAAAGATGTTTACACATAAGTTTGAGAGTGATCGGAATGTCGGAAACAAGAAAGTGCATTGAACCGGCAAAAATTAGCTTTTTCTGCTTGCTGTACCGGTACAGCCATTAGCTTGTACCGGTACACAATGCAGAAACGTGGCAGCTTGGGTATTTCGGTAATTTCACATCTTGATACCTATCTACTTGACCCAGCTCGACCCCAGGAGCTCTGTGGATGTTGCTGGAGACCAGAGAAAGCCTCTACCATCTTCTTCTCTCTCTCTCTCTAAGATTTTTCTCTCTCTACAAAGAAGTCGCCGTTTTGCACCGTTGTCGTCGCCGAGCTCGCCCTTCGCTGTTTGGGAGTGTTGCTGAGCCTTCGTGGACGTGTGAGAGAGTATTTTGGACGGGTTTCCGCAGCTCTGGACCAGTTGTTCACTGGTTGGAAGCTTAATAGAGGTAATCGACTCATCTATTCCATTATCGACGTTCTATTAGTCGAATCGAGTATTGATTTCAAGATTTTGTTCCCTGCTGTTTTAACCTGAGATTTCAGCATGTGAAAATGAGTTAACTAGCTGTGAATGAACCCCCTTAGATCAGGGATAAGCTATGTTGAAGCTTAGTAGCAATAATTAGTTCATTATGAAGCTAATTTGGAATTAAACGCGAGTTATTGCCGCTACTTGATGCAGTTTGGGATTACTTCTTCGCAGCAGGTTTCCGATATTATTTGAGCTTATTCGGTGACTTGGGAGGTTGGTTCGGAAGGTGTTCTAACTTGAGGTACGCTAGAATTTCAGTTCTAAAACTGATTTAGTAGGAATTCGATTATAAAAGCTTGTATGTGAGCATTTTGGTGTCGTTTCGGTATTGTTCGCAGTGAAGGGGCATTTGACCCTTGGACCGCCTTCGATTGGCTTCGGAAGGCCTTTTGGGAAGCTTAACGTAAGGTATTGAACTGAACCAAACAGGGAATTGAGCTTCCACTTTGTATTTATCGAGATTTTGGCCGAAAGTAGACTTTAAGTGATCGTTTCAATGCAACTCTTGTGTTTCATTTTCAGCAGGGTTGAGGCCCAAAGGAGCTGACCTTGGAACTTCTTTTGAACTGATTTGAGCTTAGTACTAGGTGGGTTTGACCTAACCAGAGCAAGTGAAGTTCCCCTATGTTCTATATGTGACTATAGAATCGATAGTCGGAATCGATAAAGTGGTGAATACTTGCGATTACTGAGGACGGTGAAATACTTGGAACATGTTATTATAGACATTTGATGTAGTTGAAATAGAACCTTTATGAAGTAAAGAGCATCTATGCATAAAAATATTCTTGCATCAGAGTATTCTTGTTTAGTTCAGTAGAACAACCAAGAGATAAATTTATAATGCTTCTATGCTTCTATAAAGTAGAGAGACTACATACATAACAGTATTTATGATCATGTCTAATGTTGTAGAATGACTGAGAAACAAGTGTAGGATGCACTTATAAAGTAGAGAACAATGACATTCTTTTGACTCTAAAGTAGAGAATCATGACATGCTTTGGGACTATGTTGGTAGTGCCATGATAGTGAAAAGATTCTAATGCCTGTAAATTAGCATTACTCTTGCATGCTTACTAAACTAGTGGATTCTAGTTGTTGTTCATATTTGTTATATTGAAATTCCGATCGAGGATCGAGACTGAGAAAATTGCAAATGAAAACATGACAATTGAGACATGTTGGACTGTGGACCTTGCTTGCTTGCCATTGTGCTCATTCGCACACGCTTGTGAGGGTAGCTCCCTACAAGCCGGCACTCCGGAGTTGGCCTACGCGACAGTTGCTCGCCCGTGCGGGATTGGGTGCCGAAGTGGATTGCCGTGGGGAGTGTATACTACCACGGGGCCATTAGGCGCGGCGCAAGCTGGACTACCTTGAGTAGATCCCTGTGAATGAAAGTAAAACTCTATTGATGTGAAAGTACTAAATGACAAAGGACAGTAATGAATGCTTACTAGTTACAGTGTACAGTAGTACTTACACATTTATGCTTATGTTTGTGCTTATAGTAGTTGCCATGCTTCTACCATTCAGTTGATTCATTACTGTTGAGATTATGATTACATGTTGCTTACATGTTCATTAATTGTTAGCATTGAAAATATATCATGCAAATTACTGCTTTTATTTCCATTTAGTACATCATGAGCCTAGTGGTGTAATTCGCCGAGGCTGGCGGCTTACCCACTGGGAACTATTGTTAATAGTTCTCACGCCCTTTTGGTGGTTGTTTTTACAGAGCCTGTTACAGGAGAGGCTAGGGATCGTGGCAAGGGAGTCGCGCCTAGCTAGGGACTACTAGGAGCGTGCTAGTCGATCACCTTGTTACTCGGGCTACGGCCGAGGGTGATGTCCCTATGTATAGAGAGACCACCGTTGTACCTATTCTTTTTGGATACCCTGTATATGTATATGTGTTATTGGAATCAGAATTTATAGTTGTGATACTTTCATCTTTTAGTTGAGTTTTGGATTGTACACTCTTTGCCCTTTTGCTGATAGTATATCGACTTATACTTTGCTCTGATATCAGGATAGGACTTTCTTTGTTTTACTTCCTATCGACTTGTTGCTTGTAGACGCCTTATATACTGCAGGTGTATGGCGGGTCTGTGCACGTGCCGGATATGCTTCCGCTGGTACCCGGGCGTGACAGATTATAGTGGTATCAGAGCCTAGGGTTGAGTCTTAGTAGACCTAGCAAACCTTAGGCTGGTTGGACTATAAGAATAGGCTCGTGAGAGACGATGTCTAGTCGAGGTTGTTGTTAGCGAAAGTACTTTGATTGGGTACTTATAAACTCCGAATAGTAGGAGTTTGATCGGGATGTGCAATTACTAACTTTGCAGAGGGTCACGTTGGCGGCCGACAACGTGACATCGGAAGTTAGTAGGCGTTACATTTCATTACTTTCGCTTGATTAGCTGGTTTATATCCTCAATGAGGGTTCAGTAGTATAGGGTTTATTGACCTATGTTTGTTTTTGTGTTGCAGTTCAAGATGCCTACGACTCGTTCTGGAACCGCCGGGGCGGCTGAGGCGGCCGCTGCGGAAGAGGTAGAGACTTCCGTCACGTCGGGGTCCAGTGAGCTCCATGAGTTGCAGGATCAGCTTGCGACGTTGACAGAGTTGGTTACTCAGCAGGCCGCGGCAGCACGACAGCAGATGGACGCTGCGCGTCGGCAGGAGGACAGGATGAAGAGGTTAGAGGATCTATTACTGCGGCAGACGACCGATAGAGAGATTCCAGGTTCTGTACCTCCGGATTCTGTACCTATAGTACCAGAGAGGGGCACCACAGTGAGAGCACAGTCACCGGTACCCGATACACCCCCAGTAGCTCCGAGGGCAGAGACCCGACAGGAGACAGTAGTACCACCACCAGTACCTGTAGCAGCAGCTGGGACAGTGTTACCCGAGATGGTGGGGGTTGAGGAGCGAGAGCGGATGATGGAACGACTGAATGAATTCCGTCGCTGCAACCCTCGTGTCTTTGATGGGGAGAAAGCAGATCATTGGGTGGTTGAAAAATGGTTAATGCATATGGAGAAACTATTCTATGACACTTTTGTTGAGGAGCGGTACCGAGTTTGGTTTGCGACACACCACCTTGATGGCGAGGCTTACAGGTGGTGGGTGGACATCCGGGAGGATCCCCGTGCTGATTTGTCTGCTATCACGTGGAACAGGTTCAAGGAGTTGTTGTTGACTACCTATTTTCCACAGAGTGTGAAGAGGCAGATGGAAAGGGATCTGAGGAACTTGAGACAGGGGGACAGGACAGTGGCTGAGTACGAGCGAGAGTTCTCTCGATTACTGCACTGTGTTCCTTTTGTAGTCCGAGACGATGAGGACAAGGCTCGTATTTTTGAGGTGGGTTTGCGACCTGCGATCTTCAGATTGGTCCAGGCGTCAAACCTCTCCACTTACCGGGACGTCGTGAACCGGGCTTTGATTGTTGAGAAGGGGGCAGAAATCATGAAGGAAAGAGATGTTGTGGATCGAAGCAAAGGCAAGAGACCAGCAGCTGAGAGCAGTGGTCAGCAGGCCTTCAGGAGACCGCCAAAGTATCCGAGGGGACAGTCAGGACAGTCGAGGGGTCGAGGATCTTCAGCACCCCGTGGAGCACCCGAGCGTCGACGACCGCCGCGTTGTGTTATCTGTGGTGGGCCTCACGTACCGCCACAGTGTCCACAGCGTGGGGGCAGGTGCTTTCTTTGCGGCCAGGAGGGCCACTTTCGTTCAGAGTGCCCGAGAGGTTCTTTGCCTGCACCCTCGTCAGCTTCTGCACCTGCATCTTCAGCTCCGAGCCAGGGCACCCCGACAGCGCCTTATCAGTCTAGGCGACCACCAGGACAGCGGCAGTCGGAGAGTTCGCAGCAGGGTTCGAGTGGGCGGATGTATGCCGCCCAGACCGAGGGCGCCGCAGCAGCACAGGAGGTCGTAGCAGGTATTATTATGCTTTATGATATTCGTGTTCGTGCATTATTTGATACTGGTGCTTCGCATTCTTTTATTGATCGGCAGTTCGCCGAGTTGCATAGCATTCCTTTAGCACCTACTTTGCATCCGGGACGAGTAATCGTGCCCGACCATACCCTGGATATCCGTGAGTTTTGCCCTCGCTGCCCAGTTAGGGTAGGCGACTGGATTATGCCAGTGGATTTATTGGCACTACACAAACTAGGTGAGTTTGATGTAGTATTGGGTATGGATTGGTTGACACAGTATTATGCCACCATAGATTGCACGAACAGAACGGTGACCTTTAGGGAGCCGGGTCAACAGGAGTTTGTGTATAAAGGGTGCCAGAGTTCATTGTTCGCAATGACTATTAGTTCTTCGAGAGCACGACAGATGATACGGAGAGGATGTGTAGCCTATTTGGCTAGCATTTCTGTGAGTGGTGGTGAAGCCATCAAGATTGATGATATTCCGATTGTGCGAGAGTTTAAGGATGTGTTTCCAGCTGAATTGCCGGGTATGCCACCTAATAGGGAGGTTGAATTTGTAATAAGCCTTGTCCCTGGGACTACCCTTATTTCTAAAGCGCCTTATAGGATGGCACCCGCTGAATTGAAAGAGCTGAAGGCACAATTACAAGATCTTTTAGATAAAGAATTTATTCGACCAAGTGTATCGCCCTGGGGAGCACCGGTGTTATTTGTTAAGAAAAAGGATGGATCTCTTCGATTGTGCGTGGATTATCGAGAAATCAACAAAGTCACAATCAAGAATAAATATCCACTGCCTAGAATTGATGATTTATTCGATCAGTTGCAAGGATCGAAAGTATACTCCAAGATTGATTTGCAGTCTGGATATCATCAGCTCAAGATTAAGCCTGAAGACGTCTCTAAGACAGCCTTTAGGACACGGTATGGGCATTATGAATTTACAGTCATGCCGTTTGGATTAACAAATGCCCCAGCAGCCTTTATGGATTTAATGAACCGTGTCTTTAAGTCCTATTTGGACAGATTCGTGGTAGTGTTTATTGATGACATCTTGATATATTCTCGAAGTGACAAGGAGCATGAAGACCATTTGAGAGTGGTGTTACAAGTACTTCGGGAAAAGAAACTATTTGCGAAGCTAAAGAAGTGCGAATTTTGGCTTCGGAAAGTGGCATTTCTGGGCCATGTGATTTCTGAAACTGGGATAGCTGTGGATCCCAAGAAGATTGAAGCGATTAAAGATTGGCCTAGGCCGACCAGTGTCACGAAAATTCGGAGTTTCCTTGGTTTAGCGGGATACTACCGAAGATTTGTGGAAGGGTTTGCGAAGATGTCCACTCCTCTCACTCGACTCACACATAAGGGAGCTAAATTTCTGTGGAATGAAGCTTGTGAAAGAAGCTTTCAGGAATTGAAAGAACGACTGACTACCGCCCCGATTCTAGCTTTGCCTGTTACTAGAGTGGATTATGTGATTTACAGTGATGCATCACTGAATGAATTAGGGTGTGTTCTAATGCAGAATGGCAAAGTAATTGCTTATGCTTCTCGCCAATTGAAAGATTATGAAAAGAACTACCCTACACATGATCTTGAGTTAGCAGCTGTGGTATTTGCTTTAAAGCTTTGGCGCCACTACCTTTATGGCGAGCGTTGCGAAGTTTATACAGATCATAAAAGCTTAAAGTATCTGTTTACACAGAAGGAATTAAACTTGAGGCAACGTAGATGGTTGGAGTTACTCAAGGATTATGATTTAACGATCCTCTATCATCCAGGAAAAGCTAATGTTGTAGCAGATGCTCTAAGTCGAAAATCGACGAAAAATTTGGCGATGTCGATAACAATGCAACCACTGTTGGTAAAGGAAATGGAGCAATTGAATTTGGAAGTTGTAGCTCCTGATACGCCTTGGAGACTTATGTCATTAGTGGTGCAACCTACCCTGATTGATCGAATTAAAGAAAAGCAAGCTCAAAATGAATTCCTGCAGAAGATTCGAGATAAAATCACTGTTGATCATGATAGTGATTTTCGAGTAGATGATCAGGGATTGTTGAAATTTGGTGATAGGCTTTGTGTACCGGCAGATTCTGATATTAAAGAAGAGATTCTTGCAGAAGCACATCGGGCCCCGTATACTGTACACCCTGGAAGTACAAAAATGTATAAGGAATTGAAGTTAACCTACTGGTGGCCTGGAATGAAAAAGGAAGTTGCAGACTTCGTGGCTAAATGCTTAACCTGTCAGCAGGTTAAAGCTGAACATCGACTTCCAGCAGGAAAACTTCAGAGCTTACCCATACCAGTGTGGAAGTGGGAGAGGATCACTATGGATTTCATCGTTGGATTACCTCGCTCACAAGCAGGTCACGATGCAATTTGGGTAATTGTTGATCGATTGACTAAATCTGCCCACTTTATTCCAATTCATACGGTGTGGACGGGGGAAAGACTCGCACAAGTGTATCTTGATGAAATTGTGCGATTACACGGAGTACCTGCTTCGATTGTTTCAGATCGAGACACCCGATTCGTTTCACATTTCTGGAGGAATTTACAGGAGGCCATGGGTACTCGATTGGATTTTAGTACTGCTTTCCACCCCCAGAGTGATGGGCAGTCTGAGCGTACCATCCAGACCCTTGAGGATATGTTACGGGCTAAGTGGCCGGTGAAATAAACGTGCGACTTTTGTTGAGTAAATTACGAAGGAGATCACTGAAAGATATTGTCACCCCCGGGCCCCAACGGGAGCTCGCCCTACGCGTGCACAGACCCGTTGTATACACCAAGCACTTCCGGCGCACACAAGGTGTCTACAACAACAAAAAAAGAAGTAGAAATAATTCCTAATATGGTTATCAGAGCAAATACATAAGTCTACAGAATAAAGGAATTTAGAATAACAATACTATCACAAGATATACCATAAGTATAAACAAAAGGTACATCTCTAGTACAAATAGATCTCTAAACAAAATAAATTATATATCTTTCAGCTCAACAAAAAAGAAAGATGTCAACGGGTCCGATTATAAATACACCGAGAAGGCTCTAGCTAGTTGAAAATCCCTTGCCACATTAATCTTTAACCTCTTCCGCTGTGGAAGGCTCTGAAATAAAAATACAAACAACCAATGGGGGTGAGAACTATTAAATAATAGTTTCCAGTGGGTAAGCCACCGAGAGTGGCGAAATATAACACTAGGTCAACTGAGGCATGCTATTATACAAGATTTAGTAAGCATAAGGATAACAATTAATTGAACAAACTCAATTTTTGTGTCATGCCTCTACATGATAATATTAACTAACAGGTATGTGATTTTCTATTGTCACATGCTCAAGTATATGCATATGCAAGTTTACATGCTTGTTCATTTTTAAGTTATAAACACGAGTTAAAGGGAGAGTATTCTTTCATTATCATCATAATAATGCTATGCGTCTATTGTAATCACCATGAGTGCAGGTTCATTACCACTAAGGTTGTCAATACCAATAATGACTAATATAAAAATTCAATTACTAAAAATGCATCAAGCAGTGTCATGAGTTAGTAACCCACTGATATGTCCATCTACTATATATATGCATCAAATAATTGTGATGTACTATATTAAGTTTAATTACCTTTACCCAATTAACGAGGAACTTACGCAGGGTAACGTTCCGACTTGTGCCGTGCCTAATGGCCCCGTGGTAGTCAAGATTCCCACTCTAGGAATGAGCTTTCTCCATGGCAATCCACTTTGGCGTCCAATCCCGCATGGGCGATCAGTCGTCGCAAAGGCTATCTTCGGAGTGCCGGCTTGTAGGGAGCGCCTTCACAAGCTTGTGCGAATGAGCACAATGGTAAGTAAGTATGATCAATAGCATCGTGTCCACAGGTCACATAATCATCATGTTTAAACATAGAATTTCAATCATTGACTCGAAGGTCGGGTACTAAATCATTCATGACATGTTTCGTTCTCATTTAACTTGGTGGTATGTCCCAACCGATGCCTTAAGTATGAATTAGTCACATTTCATTTATCCTATCAAGGACAGTTCATATTTCGTTCATGACCCAAAAGGAGTTTCATAATTATACTATTTCCACTATAATATGAATAACCTACCAATGTCATGTTCAATGAACTATAAAGGGTGTCAACTAAATCATGGTTCGAGTTATACACATGTCTTGCTACACAAGCCTCCACTTCATGGAGTATGATGGTCATCATGCAAGCAATTTCATTCAACCAAACAATTATATGCAATTGCCCCTTTTTATTCGTCTAAAGGCGTAGCTGTAATGACCCAGCCCACTAGCAACAATAACTTGTTGGGCCCAACCACCAGCCAAAAATGCTTAAGCCCAATTATTATTACAGTGTCTAAGTCTCTTATATACCCAATCACATCCCCATTCATATCCGATGTGGGATTATTGGGGTATGACAGACTCCCCTCGTTAAGGCCCTGACGTCCTCATCACAGCCCAAGATCACCAGGCGATGTGAGACTCGTCTCGCTAGCCTTGTCATCCAGACTCTGGCATAGCCTGTCACCTTGTCATTCAGACTCCGGCATAGCCTATCACCTTATCTTTCAGACTCTGGCTCAGCTGAGACTCGCTACACATTTTCGACTGGTGAACTGGCTCTGATACCAAATATAATGACCCAGCCCACTAGCAACAATAACTTGTTGGGCCCAACCACCGGCCCAAAATGCTTAAGCCCAATTATTATTACTAGTGTCTAAGTCTCTTATATACCAAATCACATCCCCATTCATATCTGATGTGGGATTATTGGGGTGTGACAGTAGCAATCCATTTTATCATGTCTAAAATATAAAATCCAACTAACGATCTAAAGGTCGTGTACAATGTCATAATGCTCACTTAGTTGTTCAACTCATTAAATGCAACATACTTAACTTTACAATTCATCTCTACCATACAATAGGTGTAGTACACTGAACTTTAGCAAATTGCGAAATTCGAGTGTTAGAATAGTAATTGGAACTATTCTAGATCTTGTGAGGGGTTGTCGAGAGGTTTTCGGCATATTACTTGAGTGATTAAGTGACCGGAATAGTGAAAGTGCATTGAACCTCGAATGCTGAAATTTTTGCATTGAGTACCGGTACCCCAATGCCCGAGTACCGGTACCCAGTGCAGCAGTTTTGAGTTGGTGAGGGTTTTATGGTAATTTCACTTTGAGGCTTATCCTTTTAAGCCCCAGCACGACCCCTGCAGCTGCTCTAAGGTCCTGAAGCTTGGAGAAATAGGGTAAGGGTTTCTCTTTTTCGTTTTCTAGGGTTTCCTTCCATTTTGAAGTGGAAACTTGAGATTTGAGTATGGTTTCTTCTCCTCTCTTGTTGCTAGCTAGTTCGGAGACTTGTGGAGCTACTTTTGAAGTGTGGGAAGAGTGGTTTTGCTGTGTTTCTCAGTTCTAACACAGCAAGTAACTGAGTTGAAGCTTGGTGAAAGCTTGGTGAGGTGAGCTATTCCACTTCTCTCTAGTTTGATGCTATAATCGTGAAGTTGAGTTGGTGCTTGGTTTCTTTCTTACCAGCTAGTTTGGGGTAGGTTGTAGCAGCTGTAGAAGAAGGGTTTGCTATGGTTTATCAACCCTAATCCAAGGAAAAGCTGAATTGAAGCTTTGGAAGGTGATTAGCTAACTTCTCTTTTGAGTTTGATGCTATAGTAGTTGTATTGGTGATAGTAGTAGTGCTATTTTTGGTGAACATCACAGCAGGTTCACAACAGGTTATTGGACCTTTTGGCTGAGATTTGTGATCTTTGGAAGGTTGGATTTGGTGTGTTCCAACCTGATTCGAAGTGGAGTTCAAGTTTGGAATCTAAACTAGGTATGATTCTACCTAGATGAGATGCCTATGTGAGATTTTAGTAAAGGTTGAAGTCAAGCTTCTAACTTGATTAGTATATTTGTTAGAGTACTTGGAAGCCAGCGGATACATTCGCTTGCTAGATCAACGAGAGTCGTCGACTAATCGGTGGATTTGACCATACCGAAATGGGTGAATTCCCCCTATGTCTACTTTGATATTATGACATTGATATTCTTATTTATTCATGTTGAATATATCTTGAATGGGGTTATGTTTGCATAATACATTCATAGTAAAGGAAGGATTATGAATAGTATGTTTGCAAAATACATGCATGGTTTGTAAAGTAAAGTTAACCTCTATGTAGTAGAGGCAAAGTCTTGGAACTCGTTTAGTATGCATAGGTCATTTGTTAAGGATTTTCTAGGTTGGCGGATTTCGTGAAGTCGAATGGAGTCTTGAAGAGTTGATCGCGGAGGTTTGAAGAGAAGATTTACTTTGAAGAATCAAAGACCTATTCGGAAAGCTCGACACCTCAGGTATGAATGTTAGATCATTTGTGATGTGTTTAAACTACCTAAATATAAGTTTAGAATTCTTGGATTGCTATAGAAAACACAAACTGAAGTTTTCAATGTGCTGGGACCGGTCCCCTGAGATGAGAGACCAGTTTCTGAGAGTCCTCTCTGCGTGAAAGTCCAAGGCAACCGGTCTCCTGATCTGAGGGACCGGTCTCCAGGACGTGGCAACCGGTCTTTGGCACAAGAGACCGGTTCCCAAACGTCGGGATTTTTGATTCGCAGCAAGAGATCGGTCACTAGCACGAGAGACCGGTTCCCGAACGTTGTGTTTTCTGTCACGCAGCGAGGGACCGGTCTCCCACCCGAGGGACCGGTCTCTAACAGACCGGTCTCCTCGAGAGGACCGGTCCCTGGGGACGACATCAGTTTTTAAAATAGACTTTTTGCAATCCTAGTCCACTTCTAAGTCTTCTAAACCTATAAATAAGCCATGGGGGTCATCATATGAGTTGAGGTTTAGAATTTCTACTGTTCTAAAACCCTAGAAACTTGTTTTCATGTTCTTATGATTTTAGTCATATAACGAGTTTCGTATAATCAACGATCGACTTGATTCTTAAGTTTTAACTCGAGATTTTCTTCGAGAATCAAGTAGATGATTGATTAGAAGGTGAACCCTCATTGCTTATGGTATTTTAAGTCTTAATCACCACAAATCATCAATTCTACGAGCTTCGGAAGGAGGTTCGGCGCGTGGATCTCGCGTGAAGCCGAGGATTCGGTGGACGCTTCGAGGAGTTGAGGCGTTAACGCGGCAAGGAATTGCGGCGGAGTCGATTTGAGGATTCCTATCGATCGAGGACCGGCGAAGACAATCGACAATGAGAATTCGGTAAATTGAGTCATTTATTTTGGTTAAATCACTTGTACTCAAGTTTTCTTAGTGGATTTTCTTCGTGTGATCGGTCCCGTAGGTTTTTCACTCCGAATTGGAGTTTTCCCACGTTAAATCTCGGTGTGCTGTTTTTAATTTCCGCTATCCTTTTTATTTGCATCGAGAGGTTTGTTTTTTGTCGTTTACACCTATTCACCCCTCTCTAGGTGTTATTTACCTTTTAGATCCTTGGGATCCATATCTTTCAAGTGGTATCAGAGCGGATATAGGTTGTAAATCATGGCCGAGGGCGGTAACATCAATCGACCCCCTCTCTTCGATGGCACTAATTACGCTTATTGAAAAGTATGTATGAGGGCGTTTCTTATTGCCATCGACGAGCGGGTATGGCAAGCCATTGAATTCGGGTGGAAACATCCCACTGAAGTTGTTGAGAATGTTATCGGTCTGAAACCTAGAAATAAATGGACGAAAGAGGAAAACGAACTATCTTTGTTCAACGGAAAGGGTATCAATGCTTTATTTAATGCTTTAAATCAAACCGAATTTTCTCGTGTCTCGGCGTGTGAAACAGCCAAAGAAATTTGGGATACTTTACAAGTTACACACGAGAGTACAAGCTTGGTAAAGATTCAAAAATTACAAATGCTTACAAGTAGATTTGATTCTATTCGTATGGAAGAACATGAATACTTTACCGAGTATTATACTCGTTTGCAAGACATTGTAAACACGTGTGCTAACTTAGGCGAGAAGATTCCGGACTCCAAAATTGTTAGAAAAATTTTGAGAACCCTTCCTGAACGTTTTCGTCCTAAGATTGCGGCCATAGAAACGGTAAAACATCCGGATGAACTTAAAGTAGAAGAATTAGTTGGTGCTCTTCAAACTTATGAGATGACTTTTCCTTCTAATTCGTCTTCTTCCAAGTCTTCTTCTAAAGCTTCACGTATGGCCTTAAAATCAACAAAAGGAGATGACATGACTACTTCATCGGACTCGGAATCGGATCAAACATTGGAGGAGTTTGAAAAACAATTGGCTCTTCTAACGAAGAAGTTCCGTCGGAACTTTAGAAAGAAGTTTCCTCCTTAGTCTACTTCCTCAAAGTCAAGCAAATTTAAAGGGAGTTCTTCTTCATCTTCCTTTTCTAAGAATAAAAAAATCCGAAAGTTCTTTAAAAGATTTTTCTAAAGAGAAGAAAAGTAATGAAGGTTAAATCCAATGCTATAAGTGTAGAGGATTTGGTCATATTGCTTCGGATTGTCCTAATAATAAGTCCTTGAAAAAGAAAGCGATGCAAGCCATCACTTGGAATGATTCATTTTCGAATGAGTCATCTTCAAGTGATGAGGATGTAAACGCTACGGCGCTTATTGCACATGATTCTAATTTTATGTGTTTGGCATCCACTGACTCTATCTCTATGTCTCCCTTGCATGAAAAATCTACGTCGAAGAACTCATCGGATGAAGAATCGGATGAAGATGATATGGTTGCCGCATATCATCAATTGGTTGTCGAGTCGAAGAAGGTGGCAAAGCACAATAAAAAATTGTGGCGTAGATTATATGATTTGGATCAAGAGAATACAAGATTAGAGTCGTTGACAAAAAGTTTTGAGCAAGAAAAAGAGGGTTTGATTAAGGCTTACAATTATTTGCTTGACAAGTGTGCATTGCTAGAAAAGGAAAAGGAATCATATGAAGAAAATATCAATTTCCTTACCAAGCAATACACGGAAGCTAGAGAATCAAATATGGAATTCACCAAGACTATTATCCAACTCAAATCGGATTTAAATCAATTTTCATCTAGCTCTAGCAAACTTGACAAGATGCTCGGACTTGGTCAAACAAATAAATTTGGACTTGGATACGAACGGACGTATGTTGATCAAGCAATGAAGAAAGATAACGAACATTCGACAAAAGCGGTTTCTAAGTTTTATGGTAAGTTTGCCCCTCCTAAAAACACATTGGTAAACAAAACTTGTCATTTTTGTGGTGTTTTAGGACATGTGAAAAGGTTTTGCAAACAAAAGGGTAAGAGATCTACAACACCCTTGAATCAAAGAACATCATTAAAGTGAATAAAGAATGATCCTAAACCAAAAGCGAAGTCAACTTGGACTTCAAAGAAGGATGATCATAAGAAGAAACAAACGTGGACACCAAAGAAGAATACTTCGAAATCAAAGGCAAAACAAGCATGGAAGCCAAAGAAGGAGGATCTGAACAAGAAGTTAACTCAAATCGTCGACAAGCCACGATCACCAAAAGCAAGTCAACCGTCGCAACCCAAAACACGTAAGGTCTGGGTGCGCAAAGGTGAACTCTTCCCATGCCTTGTCATTCACACTTCACTTCATGCTTACGATAACACTTCTTGGTATCTGGATAGTGGTTGTTCCCGTCACATGACTGGTGATAAAAATTGGTTTACTTCTTTAAATAAAATCTCCGGAGGACTTGTTGTTTTTAGAAACGGTCGGTCATCAAAAATTATTGGAAAAGAAACAGTTACTATCTCAGATGGCCTTACTTTGAATGTTTTTTTTTATGTTGAGGGGCTTAAATCAAATCTCGTAAGCATAAGCCAATTGTGTGATGATGGGTATTCTGTGAAATTTTCTGATAAAGAATGCAATGTGACTCGTGATAATTATCTTTTCTTAAAAGGTGTAAGATCTCAGAATAACTGTTATGTAGTTCCTAGTGCTTCATCTGAAAAGTGTAACCTAGCGACATTAGAGACTGAAACTTTATGGCATGAACGGCTAGGTCACATAAACTTTAAGGAACTATCGAAATTAGCGAAGAAGGAAATTGTTAGAGGTGTACCTAAGATAGATTTCAAAGAGAACACTATGTGTGGGGGTTGTCAATTGGGAAAGCAAACTAGATCCGCACATAAGAATTTGAACAACTTAGGAACAACTAAACCTTTAGAGTTATTGCACATGGACTTGATGGGACCTTCTAGGATTCAAAGTTTGGGTGGCAAACGTTATATATTGCTCATTGTTGATGACTTTACTCGTTTTTCGTGGAGTGCTGTCTTACGTGAAAAAGCCGATACTTTTGACTCTTTTTCTGAGATTTGTCTTCGTCTTATGAATGAGCGTAACAATAAAATTGTACGTATTCGAAGTGATCAAGGGGGAGAATTCATAAATTCAAATTTTGTTGATTTTTGTGTTTCTAATGGGATTAAACATGAATTCTCGGCTCCTTATACACAACAACAAAACGAAATGGTAGAACGCAAAAATCGGGTTGTACAAGAGATGGCACGTGTTATACTTCATAGTAAGAAAATTGCTTTATATTTTTGGGCCGAAGCGGTTAACACGGCCATCTATGTTATCAATCGGATTTATATGCGTCCGGGTACTTTGAATACTCCGTATGAACTTTGGCTTGGTAGGAAACCTAATATTAAATACTTTCGTGTCTTCGGGAGTAAGTGTTTTATCCTTCGGGATCGTGAAAATCTTGAAAAATTTGACTCCCGAAGTGACGAGGGGATCTTTCTTGGTTATTCTACTATAAATCGTGCTTATCGTGCGTACAATTTACGAACTAAGATGGTGATAGAATTTATAAATATAAAAGTAGATGAAGCTTCTTCTGTAAGTACTTCTGTGAATGGTTCTTCTAATTCTTTCATTAATGATGATGAAAATGATTCTCCATTTGTATTGCCTGTGAATGATGATGTTTCTGCATTTGATAATCCCATTGCATCTCCTGAAATTGTTGCATCAAATGATTCATCTGAGTCTCAAAGCATCTCATCTGAAATGCCTAGTATATCATCTGAGACTACACCCCTGAGAGAGTCAAGAGATCACCCCTTATCGAATGTCATTGGGGATCCTAATGTTAGTGTGCGAACTAGAAGTCAACTTCAATGTGAATTTGCATGTTATGTATCTCTAATTGAGCCAAAGAATATTGACGAAGCTCTTCTTGATGAATATTGGATAAATGCCATGCAAGAAGAACTTGGTCAATTTACCCGTAATGATGTATGGGAATTAGTGCCACGCCCTGAGCAACAAAATGTTAGTGGTACTAAATGGATTTTTAAAAATAAGAAAAATGAGGATGGTATAGTTGTTCGAAACAAAGCTAGACTTGTTGCTCAAGGTTATTCACAAATTGAGGGGATTGATTTTGATGAAACTTTCGCCCCGGTTGCTCGTCTTGAATCTATTCGTATGTTGTTCGCGATAGTTTGTCATTTTAAAATTATTCTTTTTCAAATGGATGTTAAAAGTGCATTTTTGAATGATTTTCTAAAAGAGAAAGTTTATGTGGAATAACCAAAAGGTTTTATAGATTCTAAATTTTCAAATCATGTTTTTCGTCTTAAAAAAACACTTTATGGACTTAAACAAGCACCGCGAGTATGGTATAAACGATTAACAAAATATCTTTTAGAAAAGGGATACAATTGAGGGGAAACGGATAGAACTCTTTTTGTAAAACACACTGAAAATGACTTTATTGTGGCACAAATTTATGTGGATGACATTGTCTTTGGCGGAACTAAAGATACCGTTGCTACTGAATTTGCAAAGTTGATGACTAGTGAGTTCGAGATGTCTATGATGGGTGAGCTTTCATATTTTCTTGGTTTTCAAGTTAAACAATCAAAGGAAGGAATTCATTTGTCTCAAACCAAGGATGCAAAGGAATTGGTTAAGAAATTCGGTTTGGATGGATCAAAGAACTTTGATACACCGATGCGAACAAGTAACAAAGGACTTGGAGTGAATGTTGAAGGACAAAGTGTGGATGAGAAACAGTATAGGAGCATGATCGGTAGTTTACTGTATTTGATCGCGAGTAGACCAGACATTGCTTTTAGTGTGAGAATTTGTGCTCGCTATCAAGCTAATCCAAAAGAAGTTCATTTGAAAGCGGTTAAGAGGATCATACAATATGTTAAAGGTACAACCGCTTATGGTCTATGGTATCCGATGGGGACGTCTTTGGATTTAATTGGCTACTCGGATGCGGATTGGGCCAGTTCTGCGGATGATCGAAAAAGCACAAGTGGTGCATGCTTTTATATAGGCCACTGTCTAGTTGCGTGGCATAGTAAAAAATAAAACTGTATTGCACTCTCCACTGCCGAGGCGGAATACATTGCGGTCGGTAGTTGCTATGGGTGAAAAGCTTATTGAGTGATTATCGGATCTCCTCCACCACTTTTACAATTCTATGTGACAACACGAGTGCCATTAATATTTCAAAAAATCCTGTTTTACATTCACGAACAAAGCATATTGAACTAAGATATCACTTTTTAAGAGAATTGGTTGAATCAAACGTTCTTCAACTTGAATACATTTCAACTGAAAATCAACTTGCGGATATTTTAACTAAGCCTTTGGATCAAAAACGTTTTCTACATTTAAGAAAGGCTATTGGTATGAATCCTTTAATCTAGATGCATTCTATTGGGTCATAGATCATGTGCATATTGCATTTTGTTTCTGTGCATGTTTTTTCGATTTTCCCTGATTATTTTTGAGAGATGATTGAGTTTCATAAATGGTGTCACTATTAATGTTATGTTTTTTAGAAATAAATTGGTTTCTGTGAGCTCTATCATATGGCTTTAATTGTTTCATAATATGTTTTGATTGATCACTATCAATGTTATTCTCTGTTGTCATAATTTTTGAACGATTAAATCATTGAAATTCTGTTTTAGTTACTGAGTTAAATTCAACACCTCATGCTTCGAACTTTGAACGTTGCAATTGTTTTGTTTGATTATTAGTTATGAGATGAATAACTATTTCTCTGTTTTTGAAATTTGATAATATTTTTGACTTGAGGGTTGCACTAATTTAGGGGGAGTCTTTCCAATTTTAGCTATGAAAATTTCTGAAATTCAAGATGTGGAAAGAGTTACATCCCTGCTGGGAGTGTGAAAACTACCACCACATGGAGGAAAGAGCTACCACCCCGGTCGTCCGTTCAGTGTGTGCAGCTACCACATGATGATCAAAGTATCTCTATGAGACAAAAGAAAATAAAGAATAAATAAATATGAGATGTTGTGGAGATGGTAAAAGTTCTAATAATATATTCAATACATCTCTTAGGCAATATAAGGTGGTTTGTTAAAAGATGCTCAAAGAGCCACTCCTATCTCGAATAATGTGCATAATTCAATTTGAGGGTATTATCTTAATTTCAAGATTATGAGATTTATTTATTCATTTTTTTAACAAATATGACGATAAAATAATACAATTAATTTTTAGATCTTGCATGATGTGTGGAATTTTATTTGATACTTATCTAGAATTTTATTTGATTTTCGGGTCAACAATTTTTGACAAATTGAATATCCTTGAAATTGATTTTTCAAAATTTATTTATGAAATTTTTATTCGAGGTCATTGGGGAATGAAAATTGATTATTTTTGTTTTGAGGGATCTTAACATATCATATAAAATTTTTGGAAAATTTTGAACTTAAAATAAAATTTTTGTTTTTGGCTCTGGGACAAGTCCCAGCCTTGGAGAGACCGGTCCCTCCACCCGAACTCGATTTAAGGGTTTCAGTTCGATCAATCTGTACACTTTCTCAAATATTATCGAACTTCTCTCACAAGCTTCCAACTTCCCCTGGGTGATTTTGCTTCCTTTCTCCATCAATTTACACTTGTTTTCGGTAAGATCTTCGGATTTTGTTACGTGCTTGCTATATATTCCGAAAATGTGCTTTATTTTCATATTTTTGAGGTTTGATCTCGTAATATTGTTGAATCTCTCCATATTTGCTTTGTTCTTAACTCTAAATATGTTATTCAGGATTTTCATGCATTATTCCATATTTTGATACGATTATTTGGTCGATTTTGCTAAGTTTTCACCATCAAAACCTTAATTTTTCAAATTTTTCGAAAATATGTGATTTTACTGATTTTTGTTGCATGATTTGTTCATGATTTTTATGATTATATGGCCCTCGGATCATCTAGCATATTGCATATCAACTTGCTAAAGTTTTTAAAATCAAAAATCAATTGTTCTTATGTTCAATATGTATACATTATTGTGTTTAACAGGTGCCTTTTAAACATGTATTCCTGGCTACTCGCGATTGTTTTTCTTATGGCCGGTAGTGGTCGTAGAAGCAAACAACAACGTTCATCGGCTAAACAACCAGTTGAGCAACAACCGGACGATGAGGGTAGTGAGTATGTGCCGGGCGAAGAGGGTGAAGAATCTGAAGCTGAGGAACCCGATTGGGAAGCACTTACACCAGAAGTGCTTTAGCGCCCGCAGCTGCAGAAAAGGATAAAGAGAAAGGAAAAGGAAAGGGCAAAGAAAAAGCTGTTGACAAAGGAAAAGGTAAGGCAACAGACAAAGGGATAGATACTGGAGGTCGACAGAAGTCAGGTGGTTTTGAGATTAGAGAGCCCGTCTTTGAGCCTCCTCGATATTCTATTCAGGACGTCTCTTCACGCAGCCGCTCTATGTACTCTTTTAAACAATGCATTGGCGAACGTGATATGGGAGTTGCAAATCTAATAGAGCGTGTTCCGGCATTTCAAGATCTATTTGAACATGGAAATCTACATGAGATTTGCAATTTTTCGGAGCAAACAGGTTTCTGCTTGGAGCTTATTAGATTTTATATGCGAGCGAGACATCTAGTTGACTCTGATGGCGGCTCGTACATGTTCACCACTTCGGTACGTGGTGTAGAGTTGACTATCACGCTCGATACGATAGCATCTGTACTAGGGATGGCAGCTCGTACTGATGGAGTTGAGTACTTGCAGGCCGGTTTTGACTCGTTTCGGGATTGGGCGCGTGTTGTGAATGCGATTTGCATGCCGGGAACAGAATCAAATGGACTTATGGTATTATCTAAAGATTTTAAGATGGAGTATCGGTTTTTGAACTTCGTGGTTTGTTATAACATTTTGCCCTTGGCAAACACGAAGATTTTGCGTTGGGATCGTATTCTTTACATGTATTTGTTGGGCAACCCGGAGATTGTTAGGGCAACGAACATCAATATGAACATCCCCTTTCTGATTTGGCGGAGAATGGCGAAGGTATTAAGACCTCAGGTCAGAATGAGCGGTTGCCCTTAGCATTGACCATCATGAGGATTTTGCAACTTTATTATATGGATACACATTGTACATCCTATGAGCATAGTCTGGGACGGATTAGTGAGACGATGTTTGTGAAGTCATTACTGCAGCTTCGTACTCCGTCTCAGCAACCTTCTTCACCTACTACTGCTCCACCTCCTGCTGCTCCTACTTCTTCACGTCCTTCTGTGGAGATTTCTGAGGAGGATGTCTCGGTGTCATCAGTTTATCGTGAGCAACAGCGATTATCTGAAGAGCTTCAGAAACTATCAGCGGATCAGGCTCAGATAAGAAAGGATGTGAGCAAGATTAAGCATTTAATGAAGGTGATCTTTGATAAATTGGGTTGTTGTAGCTCAGATCTTCCTCCGCAGGGTGATGACTCAGATTGAGTGGTGCGGGGTTCCTCTTTTTATCGTTTTGGCGTTTTCTTCACAAAAAGGGGAAGATGATGATGATGCATGATGATGCATACATGTTGCTGATATTTTGATGCTTTTTAGATGATGATGCTTTTTAGATGATGTATTTAGATGATGATGATGGTTTTGATGCTTATTTAGGTGTTGATGGTTTTCTAACATTTTTTTTTAACAACTCTTGACTATATGACTGTTTATGTTTGATCTTTAATGAAAACTCTTGGATCTTGACTGTGTTTTGAGAATGTGTTTTGCAGGAACTTTCAAGACTTCAAGGCTCCATATCTAAGTCATAGAGTTTGTATTAGGATTGTGAGAAAAATGTAATTTTTCTTTTATTGGATCGATCATGCAGGAGATTGTCGTTTAGTGATTGCGATGATCTTCCTTTTATTGTTTCTGAGTTGTGTTCGAGCGTTGTATTATGTTTTGTCACGAAATCGCCAAAGGGGGAGATTGTTAAGGATTTTCTAGGTTGGCGGATTTCGTGAAGTCGAATGGAGTCTTGAAGAGTTGATCACGGAGGTTTGAAGAGAAGATTTACTTTGAAGAATCAAAGACCAATTCGGAAAGCTCGACACCTCATGTATGAATGTTAGATCATTTGTGGTGTGTTTAAACTACCTAAATATAAGTTTAGAAGACTTGGATTGCTATAGAAAACACAAACTGAAGTTTTCAATGTGCTGGGACCGGTCTCCTGAGATGAGAGACCGGTTCTCGAGAGTCCTCTTTGCGTGAAAGTCCAAGGCAACCGGTCTCTTGATCTGAGGGACCGGTCTCTAGGACGTGGCAACCAGTCTCTGGCACAAGAGACCGGTTCCCGAACGTTGGAATTTTTGACTCGCAGCGAGAGACCGGTCTCTGGCACGAGAGACCGGTTCCCGAACGTTGTGTTTTCTGTCACGCAGCGAGGGACCGGTCTCTCACCCGAGGGACCGGTCTGTAACAGACCGGTCTCCTCGACAGGACCGATCCCCGAGGACGACACCAGTTTTTAAAATAGACTTTTTGCAATCCTAGTCCATTTCTAAGTCTTCTAAACCTATAAATAAGCCATGGGGGTCATCATATGAGTTGAGGCTTAGAATTTCTACTGTTCTAAAACCCTAGAAACTTGTTTTCATGTTCTTATGATTTTATTCATATAACGAGTTTCGTATAATCAACGATCGACTTGATTATTAAGTTTTAACTCAAGATTTTCTTCGAGAATCAAGTAGATGATTGATTAGAAGGTGAACCCTCATTGCTTATGGTATTTTATGTCTTAATCACCACAAATCATCAATTCTACGAGCTTCGGAAGGAGGTTCGGCGCGTGGATCTCGCGTGAAGCCGAGGATTCGGTGGACGCTTCGAGGAGTTGAGGTGTTGGCGCAGTAAGGAATTGCGGCGGAGTCGATTGGAGGATTCCTATCGATAGAGGACCGGCGAAGACAATCGACAACGTGAATTCAGTAAATTGAGTCATGTATTTTGGTTAAATCATTTGTACTCAAGTTTTCTTAGTGGATTTTCTTTGTGTGATCGGTCCCGTGGGTTTTTCACTCCGGATTGGAGTTTTCCCACGTTAAATCTCGGTGTGCTGTTTTTAATTTCCGCTATCTTTTTTATTTGCATCTAGAGGTTTGGTTTTTTGCCGTTTACACCTATTCACCCTTCCTCGAGGTGTTATTTACCTTTTAGATCCTTAGGATCCATATCTTTTATCATTTGCTCGTGTAGCATGTGTAAGGTAATGGATCCTCGACATGCGAAACCGAACATCGATCAAAGTTGACCAAAATGCGAATTTGATCGCTTCGGAACACTTTGAAAAAGTCTGTTGTGCATTCCGAAGCCTTGGAAATGCTCAAAGGGTGTTAAGGGGCCTTGGAGAGCATTGGGATGAAGCCCCAGCATTTTTCGCAGAAATGATGCTCTCGGGGTGTAATATATTGAAACCTCGGTAGAGATTGTCGAACTTTAACCAAATTGACTAAAGTATGCGAAAGAGATAGTTGGACAAGTTCCAATTAGTGATCCAACAAGGTTGGAAGAGTTTGAAGTGAGTTTAAAGGGGTTAGGAAGGTTTTAGCATTGTTAATTGCGAAGTAGAATCGAAACGACGCAGAAATCTGAAGTCTGGAACTTGTGCCGGTACAACATCAGAGTTGTATCGGTACATTGTGGCAAACCGAGGGGAAGAGCTCTCGGGTTTGAGAGAAAACTGATTTTGTGCCGGTACAAATGGGTGTACCGGTACAAATGTTGCGTGCTCGAGAGAAGCTGCTCTCGGGTTTGCCTTTGCGCGATCGTGTTACCGGTGACAGAAAGGCCTGTACCGGTACACTTTGGTCTGGCAGCAATATTGAGGTCTGTTACAAATACAAGTGTTTGGGGGGCCTAGTTGCAATTGTTACACGCTATATATGACCCCAACACCCCCTCCAACCTGTTTTACACAGCAACTCCACTCTCCCTCTCATTTCCCTCTTTCTCTCTCTAGAAATCACACCCTAGAGCAAGGAGGTGAAGGGGAAGAAGGCTTTGGAGGTGATTTTGGTAGGTTTGAAGGTCAAGAAGCTCTCCTACAAGGTGGACATTGGAGAGCTAGTGGTCAGGTGAGTTCTTATGTAAGAATAGTTCTAGGGTTTGGATTTATACTCTAGATCTTTGGGTTTTGGACTTCTTGCAAAGCTAGAAACATTCTTGAGGCATGAACTCCATGAAAATCTATGGAAGCTCCATGTGCTCTCATGGTGAACTTCTAGGGTTCATGTTGGATGCCCTAGGGATGAATAGAATGGTTTAGAAGATGGTATTAGAGAAGTTCTAGAGGCTTAACAAGCTTACATTTGCTTGTTCTAGAGATCAAACCAAGAGATTGCTATGGTGACATTTTAGGGCACCAAATTTGGGACTTTTGCCCTAGGTTGTTTTCGAGATAAATTGACCTTATGAAAACCTAATTAGGGGTATTTTCGACGCGTTGGTGCACTCGGTTTGGCGAAACGAAAAGTCTATGTAAAGATATTAGGTAAAAAGCCTAATTTGGCTTATTTTGGTACAGATCGCCGTAGCACGCGGGATAGGCTTCTAAAAATCATGAGAATCGAACCCCAACTCCTTTGCTACTATTCGAGGTGGGGGATGCATTCCGGAATCGTTGGATTCCCCTTTATGTCTATTTCACCTTTTATTGAGCATATGCGTCTATAGTCATTCATGCATAGTACGGTAATTTACATGTGAATATTGGTTGGGCTTCAATTATATGCTTCTAACGTAGATGAATATAGTGATTGATATGAACCATAGAGGATATGTTTGTTGGAACCCTATACATATGTGAATGTGAGACTTGGACTATAATAATAGTAAACAAAGGTGACATTGACAATAGAGACAAGATTGGCATTGAGAAATGAATTGTTAAACAAAGTTTAACCATTAGTGGCATTATGGTAAGTGTAGCCTAGAGTGTGGCATATATGACAAGGTAGAAACCTGTTATAGTATTGTGGCATTGTGACATTGTGGCTATACGTCCTCAAGTTGAGGATTGGATCGATACTTACGATAAGTCTTGGCTTGAGGGAGGTAGCTCCCCCTCAAGCGGTGCGCTCCGGTGTAGGTCACCATGGGGATAGTCGCCCCGAAGACGGTCCCTCGAGTGGAAGTGCTTGGAGCATCCTCGATCAATAGGGATTTCGGGTTGTGAGTTTTTGGGGTTAACAAGGTTAACTGATACAATTGGGTAAAAGCCAAGGTAAATTATGGAAAGAGCATGCATGCATATTCATCGTTACATGATTATATATCTATTTATTGACAGTTTTTTTTGCAGGCATACTATTAGCATTAGTATGGTTACTATTCCATTTTCTTGAAATACTTATGCCTGAATAGACCTAGTGGGTAAGTCGGCGAGATCGGTGGCCGAACCCACTGGGAACTTCGTTGTAGTTCTCACACCACTAACCCTACAGATCCGAGTGCGAGCGGGGCGGCGGAGGATCGAAGCAAAGGTCTTGCGCCATAGCTAGTGGCCACCGGAGTACATACATAGTCATTCCCTTTTGTTCATGTATCAACTTCTATTTTGTTCAAGTGATGTAAAAGTTGTAAACAATCATGTATTTTGGGTTGGATGATTATGATGTAATAGTTTTAGTTTACATGTATTTGGTTAAAATGTAATCAAATATTATGTATGTGGTTGCTTGTAGTAGATTAGAGCTTTCATGCTTGTTGTTGCTTGCCCTCGTGCAAGTCTTATATAATTGCAAAATCTCATTGATTGATTTCTTAATTATACTTGTTGCTAGAGCCTTGGGCAAGCAGGGGAGGTCCTATCCGTTCGGTGTCTGTTGACGTGGCCCGAATCCGACCAAATAAGCGGAGCTCGGGGCGTGACATAGAGTCCAGACCCTATGCAGGTTTCGGACCCCGTAGCCGAAAACCGCCCAGTTCGGGTAGTGCGTAAAGTGGCTTGTGTGAGGGGTTTTGTGCAATTGTATTTGAGTGGGGGTATTTGTGAGGGGTTGTTAGCTTATTTCCCCTCATTTCCTCACACTTGCACACCAAAAGAGAACTCTCTCTCTCTCTAAGCTCTCTCTCTCTCCTAGGGTTGGTGCCAAGAGGAGGAGAATAGTGGTGGAGGGTACTTGGAAGTGGAGCTTCTTCCTCTTCTTCTTCCTTAGCTCAAGAAGGAAGCTTGTTTGAGGTAAGCTCCTTGTGCTCTAACAGTGAATGGTTAGAGCTAGGTCTAGATCCTTTAGAAATGAGTTGAATGGAAACCCTAGGTGATGTTATGCTAGACTATTGCATAAATCTATGGTTGTTATGTGTATTTTTGCAATAGTGGATTCTAGGGTTTTGAAAGAGGGCTTTTGATCATGGATGGGTTTGATCTATATTGAGCCTATGTAACTCTAATTGAAGGTAAAACCGACATTGTAGGCAACTCAAATTGAAGTTCCTACAGACGCGCGGCGAGCTATCGAAGAAAAGTACGATTTTTGGTTTGTTTGCATGAAGTCGGGCCGAAACGTCATCCATAAATTGCAAGACTAGGATTCTATCATCGCGGCATCACCAGAAGGTAGGGGGTGCTATCCGAAGCAATCAGACTTCTTCCTATGTCTATGTTGTATTGTTGACCATATATTTCACATGTTATTATGCATTATAGGATGAGTTGGATAGTTGTATTTCAATTCCTTGCATACTTCCATGGTAGAAATAGAAATTGTGAGTTGAACACATAATCTAGTGGATGCATGAGGATTGGGTCTTGACATGGAATTCTATAGTGACAAGAACAAGTGGTGAACTTGAACAATATGATGATGTAAATGAGTGGCATATGAACTAGTGTAGTAGAGACACTTACAACATGATGACATGAACGAGTGGCATTTGAAACTAGTGTAGTAGAAACACTTGTGACATGAATATTGGGATTGGTGGATTTCCTGAGTTTGCTATTAACCCTAGTAGATAGGGTATCCTAATGTTGAGAGAGGATTGGATCATACTCACTTAGTATGTTCTCGCTTGGTGGTGGTCGCTCCACCCAAGCAGTGAGCTCCGGAGTTGTCACACTATGGGTTAATGTAATTACCCAGTAGACGGTCTCGGGTGTGCGTAGGGCAAATTCTCCTCACCGATGGGATTGCGAAGTGAGTCGGGGCGTCGCGTAACCTTCGAGTTAGCCAAGATGATTGGGTGACAAGCATATAAATGGCATATATCATGAGACATAGTAGTATGATAGTTGATTTCATTGCTATGTAGATACTTCATTCATACCATGATGATTGAGACATAGTAGTATGATAGTTGAATTTATGGCTATGTAGATATTTCATTCATTTCATGTTAATTAAGGCATAGTAGCATGATAGTAGATTTCATTACTATGTTAGCAGATTTCATTATCCTGTTTATATTCCTACTTATGCCTGCTTAGACCTAGTGGGAAGATCGGCGGAGTCGGCGACCAAACCCACTGGGAACTATTCTTAGTTCTCATCCCACTTTGTTGCACGGCCTAGCACGAGCGGACCGGCAGATGATCGCAGTAAGGGCATAGCGCCCTAATTAGTAGCCTCCTTTTTGCATTAGAGTATCATGTACCTTTGAGAGATATGATGTATATTGGGTGAGGTTGCTTTTGGAGAGTTGCATATGTATCATGAGATGAACATGTAAACCTAATGATGTAAATGGATGAATATGAATGTAATAGCTAGTTTTCTCTCTTGCTCTCGCTTGTATCATTACTCGCATTGTTCATGTATGTTGTTATGTTTATCTGGGCAACTAAACGTACATGATTGATGTTGTTGAGCTTTGGGCGGACAGGGGAGGTTCTGTTCGTTCCGCGTCTGTTGGACGTATCCAAATCGACCAAATTGGCGGTTGCGAGGCGTGGCAGATAAAGTGGTATCAGAGCAAGTTAAGAGAGAAGTCTAGGATGGACCTAGGAGACCCTAGGACGGTAACCTTACGGCTATAGGTGCGTGAATGAGACGTTGACCTATGCCGGGCGGCGGAAGTTAATTCAATCGGGTGTAATTATTATTATGTCTCTAATGGTTGATAGAGACGAATTCAAGTGATATTAGTTCTCGACTTTAGGAGGTTATGTTGGCGGCCGACAACATGACACTGAGAGTTGATAATGAGTACGCTTGTGTGCTTCCACCTAATTGCGATGTTGAGTCGTTTCGTTCTTGAATTGCGAGAAGTTCGCGGGTTAAGATGATTAACTAAGTTGTTACGTTTCAGGAGCTAATGGCACCAAAGAAACGCCCCGTGACGAGATCTGCTCCGGCACCACCTCCCGAGGTGCCCGAGCAGTCAGGATCTGAAGAAATGCGGGAGTTACGAGTGCAAATTGCTACAATGGTTGGTGTGGTGCAGCGCCAAGAGGATCGGATTGCAAGGCTGCAGGAATTGGTGGTGCAGCAGGCGTTGGCTTAGGCAGATATTGGGCGACCTACGCCCCCTGCTTTGTATCTGGTGCGACGGAGGGAGTGGCCACGACGGCTGTACCGGTTGCAGTGCGACCCGCACTGGTGGTGGTGGCTACTGGTTCAGGGACTTCAAATCCCGAGGGTGCGGCATTGGAGGCGGAAAGGGAGCGCGCACTTGCGGCCCTTGTGATGTTCCGAAAGTTTAGTCCACCGGTGTTTGACAGGGAGAAAGTCGAGCCTTGGATGGTCGAGTCATGGATTGACTGGATGGAGACCCTCTTTGAGGATCTCTACACTTTGGAGAAAGACAAAGTACACCTTGCCACACATTGGTTGGAGTGGTCGGCGAAGGTGTGGTGGAAGAGGGTCAAGCGAGATCGGTCTTCCGACCTTCCGTCGTTGACGTGGGAGGAGTTTCAGGAATTAATTTTCACTAATTATTTCCCCGATAGTGAGAAGAAGAAGCTTCAAGACCAATTCCGAAAATTGAGGCAAAGAAATCGCTCGGTGGGAGAATATGAGAGGGAGTTTTCTCACATCATTGACTGCGTCCCCGATGTGGTGCGGGACGGCAAGGATCGGGCCGATTGATTCGAGTGAGGACTTCGGCCGGATATCTACAAGGCGGTTCATATCCTCAAGCTTACTACCTTTGCAGAGGTGTTAGATCCGGCGTTGTGGGCGGAGCATGGTAACGCCTATGCTCGTACTAAGCGTGAGGCATCCGAGAAGGACGGAGGAAAGAAGCGAGCTCCGGGTGGTTCGTGTTAGGTCCTATGTGTTGGCAAGTTTCGTGGGTCTAGTCGGAGTCTTGAAGAAGTCCGGAGCGCAGTATTGAAGATCGAAGAATTCAAGACTTAGAAGAATCGGAAAGGACGCAAAACACGCAAAACTTGAATCACGATGCTCAGGTAAAGTTTTAATTTATGTTATGGTGGTTCATACTTAGTTATAGGCATTAGAATCATTTAATCAAAGTTTAGTTGGTTAGAAAGTGCTTCGGAAGGTTACGGAACTCGAAACAATGCAAAATCTCAAAAATTGCATTGTGTACCGGTACAGCAATTGAGCCCGTACCGGTACAGCCATTGACTTGGCTTCGTATTTCTGTTCCATCCTTGTGTAACCGGTGACAGCCTTTCGTGTACCGGTACACTGTGTAAAACCGTGAAAACTTTCTAATTCGACTCCGATTGATTCTAAAGTCTATAAATAAGCTGTTTTAAATGTATTTTGATTCTCAATTTGTATTTGGACTACACGCGAGGAGTTAATGTTTTGTGATGACATTGAACTTCGTTTTCTTTTACAATGTTAATTGTTGAGTTTGTTTTTTTGTCACGAAATTGCCAAAGGGGGAGATTCATCAACTCACATCTTGATAATTTTGAAACTTGAAATCAGTTTTGATTATGAAATTTTGATGTTTGGATGTATTTTGAAATTTTATAATATATTATTTTCATCATAATGATTTTTAGAGTAAAAACCTTAATTTATATGAAATTAATTTAATTTGATGGATTTTTAAAGGAAAATTTTCGAAATCAGGGATCGTGTACCGGTACAGGATCGTGTACCGGTACGGGTACTGTAGCCGCGGATATATATCCGGTTACAGAGTTATTGTTCTCTCTCAAATCTGAACCAAACTTCATTTTCTCTCTCTCTAAAAATCCCTGGTGCCTTCCTCTTGCTGATCTACACGTTTTCCCTCAGATATTTGTGAGTATTTAGCTTGGATTTAATCGTTTCATCGCGTTCATGTTTATTTTTCGAAAATATTTCGAGTTGAAGCTAGATCTCTGTTTTTTATCGTTTTTGATGCAATTTTTTGCTGTAGATCAGTGCTTAATGACATTATCTTGCTTCTAGAACACTTGAATCACATCAAAACACATTATTTTTCGCTGATCTAAGATTTATGCTCTAATATGCATGTAATTTCGGAATTTTTCAAAAAGTTCAATTTTTGCTGAAATTTCTTGCATGATTTGGTTAGAAATAGCATTTGTATGCATTCTAATGTATTTAGAAACTTTTTTGCTGTTTTTACAGATTTTTTTCAAAAATTTTGTTCATGTATGTAATTTTTGATATAGGAAAATGGCGTTTTTGCTCGTACTGGTGCTTTTGGTGCTAATGGCTGGGAGATGGAGCCGTGGTGGTGGTAGAGGTCGTCAAGGGGCTTCTAAAAGGACTCGTACAACTGGAGAAGCGTCCGGATCTGATCCGGATTATTAGGAAAGCTCCTCTGAAGAGGCAGAAGAACCTATTGCTGCTCTTGATAAGGGCAAAGGAATAGCTGGCGAATACTCACGTGGCGGTGGTTCTCGTGCAAGAAAAACTCGGTCAAAGCATGCTGCAGATGTTCCTCCTGAGCGACGGAGGATGTACATGAGCAAGTCTTGCATTGCGGAGCGTTATGTCAACTTCAACGATCTTATTCATGACGTTCCTGACTTTCGCAGGTTGCTTCAGCGGGTTCCCATTGAGCCGGTTGGCAGAGTCCCTGCTCGCGCTCCTTTTTGTGTGGAACTCATTCGTGAGTTCTATATGAACGGAAAGGTACTTGCAGAAGATGAGGAGACCGGGACATTCCTCTTTGAGACATTCGTGCGTCAACAGAAGATTGCCGTTACCCCATATACTATTGGAGAGTTTTTGGGGATGAACGTAGACACTACGGGTTTTCTTTATACATCAGGTGGATTTCAGTCCTTATCTCATTGGGATACTGTTGTTGGAGCTATCTGCAAGGCGGGAGTGCACACTAATCGTGCCTATGTAGAATCCAAGGATTTGCGACCAGAGTATCATTTACTTTCCTTGGTCTTGAGCTATAATGTGCAACCTACAATTGGGACAAAAAGAATCCGTTGGGATCGTTTGCTTCTACTGTTTTTGCTTGGCCACCCGGAGCAAGCTTATGGATTGAACATCAACATTCCCTTTTTAATGTGGCAGCGGATGGTCCATGTCATTCAAGCTTCTGCCAGGCGGGATCTACTTCCATTTCCTCTTTTGATCACGAGGATTTTACAGGAGAATGGAATAGATGTTTCTTGCGAGAAGTACGATTTCGGCCTTGGTCCTATCGATGCTGTTACTTGGGCCAAGTCAGTTAGTACACTAAAAACTTTTCAGCAGACAAACGGATCGTCGCGACCAGCTTCAAGCCAGGCACCTCCACCTCGAGCTGAGCGTGAGGGATCTTCCAGTTCAGAGGGAGAATCTCTTCGTCATGAAGTACGGTCTTTAAAGAAGAAGGTGGCTGATCTTGCCAGGAAAGTGGAGGTAGGCATGAAGAGAATGATGGACAAGTTGGGATGCAGGCATGACGATATTTTTCCTACACAGCCTGTCTATACGAGGTCTACTTCCCGACATCCTCTTATTCCTCCGTCTACTGGAGCTTCAGGTGCGGGAGGTTCTGGAGCTGCTGGAGATGATGATGATGATGATGACGAGGACACGGAGTGATCTCTGTCTCGCATTCAGACTTGCTGCTTCCCTATGTTTTTCTTTAGGACGATGTTTTCGCTTTGTTTGCTTATCTTTTCTTTGCTTGTTTTATTTTTGTTTAGGCCTGTAACTATGACTAGGCTACTATTATGCTTTCTAGTATGTTTTTTTCTCTCTATTTGCTTTATTTTGGCAATTTTTGACAAAAAGGGGGAGAGCGTAGATGAAGGGGGAGAGCGTAGATGAAGAGGGCAAGCATAGATGAACAGGCATTGAACTAAAGCAGAGGATGATGAGAGTTCAAAAACAAAGATCGAGATGTGAACAAAAGGGAGAAGGAAATCAAGACTTCAAGACTCCTAGTTGCGTCTAAGTCATAGAGTCTGTTTTAGGAGTTTTAAATGTAATTTTGATTCTCAATTTGTATTTGGACTACACGCGAGGAGTTTAATGTTTTAGTGATGACAATTGAACTTCGTTTTCTTTTTACAATGTAATTGTTGAGTTTGTGTGTGTTTTGTCACGAAATTGCCAAAGGGGGAGATTGTTAGGTCCTATGTGTTGGCAAGTTTCGTGGGTCTAGTTGGAGTCTTGAAGAAGTCCGGAGCGGAGTATTGAAGATCGAAGAATTCAAGACTTCGAAGAATCGGAAAGGACGCAAAACACGCAAAACTTGAATCACGATGCTCAGGTAAAGTTTTAATTCATGTTATAGTGGTTCATACTTAGTTATAGGCATTAGAATCATTTAATCAAAGTTTAGTTGGTTAGAAAGTGCTTCGGAAGGTTACGGAACCCGAAACAATGCAAAATCCCAAAAATTGCATTGTGTACCGGTACAGCAATTGAGCCCGTACTGGTACAGCCATTGACTTGGCTTCGTATTTTTGTTCCGTCCTTGTGTAACCGGTGACAGCCTTTCTTGTACCGGTACACTGTGTAAAACCGTGAAAACTTTCTAATTCGACTCCGATTGATTCTAAAGTCTATAAATAAGCTATTGGGGTTCTCTAACAGATCAAGCATCACGCAAATACATGTTTGAGAAACCCTAAAGGCTCGGATTTCATTCTAAACCTATTTTCTACAAATTAGCCTCTTTAGATCAAATCGAGATATTATTTCGCATTCTCTATATGTCGATTTGATCTCCGCTTCGCTTGGAGTTCTATTCCCTGATTTTCTACGATACTCCTAAGCGAAGGATCACCATAATCATGATACTCTTCATGAGTGGCGTCGTGGATTCGGCGTGATTGAAGCTTCGTGGATTCGAAGTGGAGGCGTTTGTGGACTCGAACGTGAGGGCGTGGACAACCCGGAGGGTAGCGCGAAGATTCATAGGAGGTTAAGAGAGGTTGAGTCCGTGGAGTCGGTAATCACCTTGTAATCTTTTCTCTTAGTGAATTATTTTTTCGCGTGTTGGTCCCGTGGGTTTTTCTCCAAGTTGGAGTTTTCCCACGTAAATCTCGGTGTGCTTTTTATTTTCCGCATTTATTTTTATTGCATCGAGATTTGTGGTTTTTGGCGGTTCACCTATTCACCCCCACCTCTAGGTGATAGATACAATCTAGATAGATCCTTGGGCTCCTCAAAACTTTCAGTTCGGGAGGTCAGTCGAAATCGAAGAAGCCTCCGAAGTACCCGCGAACACAGTCCAAGGATCGTGGGGCTCAGCAGTGTGTCATTTGTGGTGGAAATCATGAGCCGAAGCCGTGCGGGCAGCGTGAGGGGAGATGCTTCACATGTGGTCAGGCTGGACACTTTAGCCGTCATTGTCCGGGAATGGCCTCGCCTGCCCTGTCGGTTGTATCGGCTTCGACCACTCCGGGACATTATGGAGGAGTTCCACCTGCCGCCGCATCTGCCGGACGTGCGATGGCGCCGCTTCAACCTGAAATGGCCCGGCCGGCTCCGAGTGGTCAGGTGTTTGCCGCTCAAGCGGAGGAACCTGCAGAGGTCGAGGAGCGCAACGTCGTGGCAGGTATGGTGGTAGTAAATGGAGTTCGAACTAGAGCTATGTTTGACACAGAGGCAACTCATCATTCATTAGTCGACCATTTGCTGAGATGCATGGTATAGAAGTTCGATTGAGCGAGAGCACTTGGCGGGTTGAAGCCCCCAAGCGCGTATTTGTTATTAGAAAGGAGTGCTTGGCTTGTCTAGTACAGGTGGGCGACTGGATTATGCCGACACGTTTACTAGTGCTCAAGAGGTTGAAGGATTTTGATATAATATTGGATATGGACTGGCTCTCGAAATACTATGCGTCTATTGACTGCAAAAGTAAGGTGATAACTTTTCATGAGCCGGGACAAGAGGGGTTCACCTTTCGAGCATGCAAGAGCTCGCTCTTCGCCATGACAGTGTCGGCATCAAGGGCGAGGAAGATGGTTAGTGGCAATTGCACGGCTTATTTGGCAACTGTGGTGGAGGTCGGTAGGGAGACTTCGGTNGCATGCAAGAGTTCGCTCTTCACCATGACGGTGTCGGCATCGAGGGCGAGGAAGATGGTTAGTGGCGGCTGTGCGGCTTATTTGGCAACCGTGGTGGAGGTCTGCAGGGAGACTCCGGCACTTGAGGATATTTTTGTGGTTTGGATGTGTTTCCTGTGGAGTTACCAGGGATACCGCAGGACCGAGAGATCGAGTTCGTGATAGACTTGGTTTCCGGGACCGCACCGATCTCGAAGGCTCCGTACCGTATGGCATCGACCGAGTTGAAAGAGTTGAGGGCTCAATTGCAAGATCTCCTCGACAAGGAATTTATTATGCCGAGTGTGTCACCTTGGGGAGCCCCGGTACTGTTTGTGAAGAAGAAGGACGGGTCGTTTCGTCTTTGTGTGGACTATCGTGAACTAAATAAGGTCACGATTAAGAACAAATACCCGTTGCCCCGTATCGATGATTTGTTTGACCAGTTGCGAGGGTCTCGGGTGTATTCGAAGATAGATCTTCAGTCTAGCTATCATCAGCTAAAGATAAAGCCGGAAGATGTGTAGAAGACCGCGTTTCACACGCGATATGGACACTATGAGTTCACGGTCATGCCGTTTGGGCTCACAAACACCCCGGCAGCGTTCATGAATTTGATGAACCGTGTCTTCAAAGATTTCTTAGATCAATTTGTCGTAGTATTCATAGACGACATATTGGTCTATTCTCGTAGTGACGAGGAGCACGTGGAACATTTGAGGATTGTGCTACAAGTCCTTCGTGAGGAGAAGCTTTATGCAAAGTTGAAGAAGTGCGACTTTTGGCTCCGTGAAGTTGCCTTTTTGGGACATGTCATTTCCGAGGGTGGAGTTGTCACGCCCCAATCCCCGCCAATTTGGTCAGGTTCGGGTCACGTCAACAGACGCCGAACGGACAGCATCTCCCCTGTCCGCCCAAGGCTCTAACACAAGTATAATTAAGCAATCGATAAAGAGATTTGCAATTATACAAGACTTGCACGAGGGCAAGCAACAACGGAAACGAAAGCTCTAAGCTAATACATACAACCATACATGGTATTTGATTAAATTTAAACCAAATACAAGTGAACTAAAACTATTACATTTTTTTTCCATTCAACCATAATTCTTATACAACTTAATTATTCCACCAAAACAAATGATTGTTTACAACTTTACATTTCTCTAAATCAACAAAGAAAAGTTGATACATGTACAAAAGGAATGACTAAAAATGGATAAGTCTCGGTGGCCACTACCTATGGCGCAATACCCTTGCCTCGATCCTCCGCCGCTCCGCTCGCGCTCGGACCTATAGGGTTAGTGGTGTGAGAATTACAACGAAGTTTTCAGTGGGTTCAGCAACTGACCTCGCCAATTTACCCACTAGGTCTATTCAGGCATAAGTATTTCAAAGAAATAGAAACTGTAACCAATGGTAATGCTAATACTATGCCTGCAAGAAAGATGTCAGTGGATATATAATCTAATAATGAATGCTCATGCATGCATGCTTGTTTCATAACTTTACTTTGGCTTTTACCCAATCTTGCCGGTTAACCTTGTTAACCTAATAACTCACAACCCGAAATCCCTTAATAACGGGAGACTCGAACCACCCTAGGGACCGTCCTCTGGGGGGACTTTACCACGCCAAGTGGTGACCAACTCTGGAGCGCACCGCTCGAGGGAGAGTTACCTCTCTCAAGCCAAGACTTATCGTGAGTATCGATCCAATCCTCAACTTGAGGATACATAGCCACTAGTCACAATGCCATTGTCATAAGAGGTTTCTACCTATTTGTTCATGCTACTTTCCAAGTCATACTTGTCACGATGTCACTATGGTTAAATTATGTTTAACAACCAATTTCTCAATGCCAATCATGTCTTTATTGTCAATGTCACCTTTGTTTACTATTGTCCAAGTCCAAGTCTCACATTCATACAACTTTAGGGTTCTACCATACATGTCCATTATGGTTCTTGTTCAATCACTATGTTCATCTACGTTAGAAGCATAATATTGAAATTCTAACCACTAATCACATATCAAAACACCCTATCATGCATGAATGGTACTATACATAATTATGCTCAACAAAAGTGAAATAGACATAAAGGGGAATCCGATGATTCCGGCGTACACCCCCCACCTTAAATATTGTAGATGGGTTGTAGTTCGACTCTCGTGATTTTAGGACGCCTCTCCCGCGACCTAAATCCAAAATAAAACCAAATTAGGCCCTATATACTAGATCTCTTACTTAACCTTTTCGTAACATTAAACGGAGTTGTCCCACGCGTCGGGAATACCCCCAATTAGGTTTCCAAGAGGTTAATTTGCATTGGAAACGACCGGAGGCAAAAGCCCCAATTTCTAAGCCCTAACAATGCCATAACGGAATTTCTCATAGATTGATCTCATCTCTAAGCAAAAGCTAGCTTAGAATCACCTAGGAAGCTCTCTAATTTTGTTTCCAAGCTATTTAGACCATTCCTAGGGCATCTATAGTGAACCCTAGTAATCCACTATGGGAGCACCTCAAGAAAACCATGGTTTTCATGGTGTTCTAAGCTCTAGAAGGTTTCTAAGCTTATTAGAGGATCAAAACTCCAAAACTTAAGGTTTAAAACCAAACCCTAGAGTTCTACTTGTAAGAGAACTCACCTTTGCCCAAGCTACACCAAGCTCCTTTTTGTTGGAGAGCCCCAAGAACCACCAAAGCCTCCAAAACCCACTTTTCCAAACTTCTTCTTCTTCTTCTTCTTCTTCTTCTCCTTCTAGAGAGAGAGAGAGAACTTAGAGTGTTTGTGTGTGTGTGAGGAAATGAGAGAAAGAGCCCTCTTTCCCTCATACATAACCCCACCAAGCCATAATTGCATTTAAGCCCCTCAACTTGTTGCCTCTCACACTGCCCAGACTGGGCACTTTTCGCGCGGAGGGATCGGTCCCTCTTCGGGAGGACTGGTCCCTGAGAGAAATTCTCCGCAGCATGCGTACAGGAACCGGTCCTCCCGCCTGGGGACCGGTTGCATCGGGCGCCTGCGCAACCATCAGCTACGTGGACCGGTCCTTGCTCGAGAGACCGGTCCCCGAGAGCAATTCAGCACAGAATGGGCCCTTGCCCATTTTTCACACGTTCGGGGACCGGTCCTTCAACTCAAGGACCGGTCCCCGAGAGCACAAAGGCTGCAGTCTTGCAGACTTGCTCCAGCTTGCTCTCGAAGACCTCCAGTAATGCACTTTTGCTCTTTTTGACGCCTTCGGCCTTTCCGAAGCGTACCAACCTCGCACTTTGGTCATTTTGACTAAAGTTCGATATTCATTTACTGAGGTTTCGGTATATTACAGGAGTATCTATCGACCCGAGGAAAGTTGAGGCGATCAAGGATTGGCCTCGCCCGACAAATGTGACGGAGGTCCGCAGCTTTGTTGGCTTAGCGGGCTATTATAGACGGTTTGTGGAGGGATTCTCAAAGATTATTATTCCACTTACTCGCCTTACACAGAAGGGCACTAAGTTCATATGGAGTGACGAGTGCGACCGGAGTTTCAAGAAGGTGAAAGAAAGATTGACCTCGACTCCGGTGCTCGCTCTACCGGTTCAAGGTGAAGACTTCATGGTGTATAGCGACGCATCCTACCAGGGTTTTGGTTGTGTTCTGATGCAATGCGGGAAGGTGATTGCTTATGCATCCTGCTAGTTGAAAAGCTATGAAAAGAACTACCCCATTCAAGACTTGGAGTTAGTTGAGTGATTTTCGCTCTCAAATTGTGGAGACACTACTTATATGGTACACATTGCGAGATATACACGGATCACAAAAGTCTAAAATACTTGTTTACTCAGAAGGAGTTAAATATGAGGCAACGTGGGTAGTTAGAGTTGTTGAAGGATTATGACGTTACTATACTCTACCATCCGGGAAAAGCCAATATTGTAGCCAATGCGCTTAGCAGGAAATCAGTAGAAAATCTTGCAATGTTGGTCACGCATCAAAAGCCGTTGTGGAGAGAAATGTGGCGGCTTGATCTTGAGATTGTAGCTTCGGAGGTTCCGGCTATGCTTGCGGCTCTCGTTGTCCAACCGACCTTGTTGGAGAGGATTAAGAGTTTGCAATCCGCGGACCCGAGTCTCCAAAAGGTGCGGCGCGACATCGAGAGTGGGCGTGGTGGTGATTTCGGTGTAGGCACCAATGGCGCACTCCGGTATCGGAATTGATGGTGTGTACCGAATGATGAAGAAATTCGGAAGTTGATTTTGCAAGAAGCGCATCGATCTCCCTATAGTGTTCATCTGGGCGGCACCAAAATGTACAGAGATTTGAAAATGCACTATTAGTGGCCGGGAATGAAGAAGGACATTGGGTACTATGTGGCGTAATGCCTTGTATGTCAACAAGTTAAGGCAGAGAGTCGATTTCCAGCGGGAAAGCTTCAAAGTCTACCTATTCCCATCTGGAAATGGGAGGATATAGCGATGGATTTCATGGTTGGTTTGCCCCGTTCGTTGGGTGGCCACGATGCCATTTGGGTGGTGGTGGATCGCTTGTCGAAGTCGGCACATTTTCTACCTATCCATACTACTTGGTCCAGTGATAAGTTAGCGCAGGTTTACCTCGACGAAGTGGTGAGGCTGCATGGGGTTCCAAAGTCGATCATGTGGCATCGGGATCCTCGGTTTACATCACACTTTTGGAAAAGCCTACAAGAAGCGCTTGGCACACGTTTCGATTTTAGCACCGCATTCCATCCTCAAAGCGACGGTCAATCGGAGAGAACCATTCAAGTTTTGGAGGATATGCTACAAGCGTGTGTAATCGATTATAAGGGTGGTTGGCATGAGCACTTACCGATGGCCGAGTTCACCTACAACAATAGCTACCAAGCGAGTATAGAGATGGCGCCGTTTGAGGTTCTCTATGGAAGGAAGTGCCGATCTCCTATATATTGGAGCGATGTTGGCGAACGGGCGGTGTTTGGTCCCGATGTTTTGTGGGAAGCGGAGGAGAAAGTCTGCCTTGCTCGCCAAAGATTGTTAACGGCTCAATCGAGACAGAAGAGTTATGCGAATAAGCGCCGACGAGATCTTGAATTCGCGATGGGCGATCGCGTCTTCTTGAAGGTATCACCCATGAGGGGTGTGAAGTGGTTTGGAGTTCGGGGAAAGTTGAGTCCCCGATATATCGGACCGTATAAAGTGTTAGAGCAGATTGGTGCGGTAGCATACCGGCTTACTTTACCGCCGAAGCTTGCGGGAGTTCACAATGTGTTTCACATATCCAATCTCGGCAAGTATATTCACGATCCTGAGCATGCTCTCTTGTATGAACCACCGGAACTCCAAGAGGATATGATTTATGAGGAGTTTTCGGTATCTATTATTGCTCGAGAAGTGCGGAAGTTGAGGAACCGCGAGATTCCATACGTCAAAGTTCAGTGGAGCAATCATGATGATCGCGAAGCCATTTGGGAACTTGAGGACGTGATGAAGGAGCACCACCCTCATCTCTTTGAGGACTTGAGTTGAGGTATGAATTTAAGTTAATTTGAATTAGTTTCGAGGACGAAACTCCTTTTTAGGAGGGGAGGATATAAGGTAATGGATCCTCGACATGCTCCGAACTTCGGTCGAAGTTGACCAAAGTGTGGAGTTGATCACTTCAGAAAAGTTCATTGTGCATTCCAAAGGCTTGGAAATGCTCAAAGGGTTTTGATGGGCCTTGGAGAGCATTGGGGTGAAGCCCCAGCATTTTTCGCAGAAATGATGCTCTCGGGGTCTGGACCCTATGCAAGGTCCGGACCCCGTAGCCGAAAACCGCCCAGTTTGGGCAGTGTGTAAAGTGGGTTGTGTGAGGGGTTTTGTGCAATTGTGTTTGAGTGGGGGTATTTGTGAGGAGTTGTGAGCTTATTTCCCCTCATTTCCTCACACTTGCACACCACAAGAGAACTCTCTCTCTCTCTCCTAGGGTTGGTGCCAAGAGGAGGAGAATAGTAGTGGAGGGTGCTTAGAGGTGGAGCTTCTTCCTCTTCTTCTTCCTTAGCTCAAGAAGGAAGCTTGTTTGAGGTAAGCTCCTTGTGCTCTAATGGTGAATGGTTAGAGCTAGGTCTAGATCCTTTAGAAATGAGTTGAATGGAAACCCTAGGTGATGTTATGCTAGACTATTGCATAAATCCATGGCTGTTATGTGTATTTTTGCAATAGTGGATTCTAGGGTTTTGAAAGAGGGCTTTTGATCATGGATGGGTTTGATCTAAATTGAGCCTATGTAACTCTAATTGAAGGTAAAACCGACATTGTGGGCAACTCAAATTGAAGTTCCTACGGACGTGCGGCGAGCTATCGAAGAAAAGTACGGTTTTCGGTTCGTTTGCGTGAAGTTTGGCCGAAACGTCGTCCATAAATTGCGAGACTAGGATTCTAGCATCGCGGCATCACCAGAAGGTAGGGGGTGCTATCCGAAGCAATCGGACTTCTTCCTATGTCTATGTTGTATTGTTGACCATATATTTCACATGATATTATGCATTATAGGATGAGTTGGATAGTTGTATTTTAATTCTTTGCATGCTTCCATGGTAGAAATAGAAATTGTGTGTTGAACACATAATCTAGTGGATGCATGAGGATTGGGTCTTGACATGCAATCCTATAGTGACAAGAACAAGTAGTGAACTTGAACAATATGATGATGTAAACGAGTGGCATGTGAACTAGTGTAGTAGAGACACTTACAACATGATGACATGAACGAGTGGCATTTGAAACTAGTGTAGTAGAAACACTTGTGACATGAATATTGGGATTGGTGGATTTCCCGCGTTTGCTATTAACCCTGGTAGATAGGGTATCCTAAAGTTGAGAGGATTGGATCATACTCACTTAGTATGTTCTCGCTTGGTGGTGGTCGCTCCACCCAAGCAGTGAGCTCCGGAGTTGTCACACTATGGGTTAACGTAATTACCAAGCAGACGGTCTAGGGTGTGCGTAGCGCAGATTCTCCTCACCTATGGGATTGAGAAGTGAGTCGGGGCGTAACCTTCGGGTTAGCTAAGATGATTGGGTGACAAGTATATGAATGGCATATATCATGAGACATAGTAGTATGATAGTTGATTTCATTGCTATGTAGATACTTCATTCATCCCATGATGATTGAGACATAGTAGTATGATAGTTGAATTCATGGCTATGTAGATACTTCATTCATTTTGTGTTAATTAAGGCATAGTAGCATGATAGTAGATTTCATTACTATGTTAGCAGATTTCATTATCCTGTTTATATTACTACTTATGCCTGCTTAGACCTAATGGAAAAATCGGCGGAGTCGGCGGCCGAACCCACTGGGAACTATTATTAGTTCTCATCCTATTTTGTTGCAGGGCCTAGCGCGAGCGGACCAGCAGATGATCGCGGTAAGGGCATAGCGCCCTAGTTAGTAGCCTCTCTTTTCCATTAGAGTATCATGTACCATTGAGAGATATGATGTATATTGGGTGAGGTTGCTTTTGGAGAGTTATATATGTATCATGAGATGAACATGTAAACCTAATGATGTAAATGGTTGAATGTGAATGTAATAGCTAGTTTTCTCTTTTGTTCTCGCTTGTATCATTACTCGCATTGTTCATGTATGTTGTTATGTTTACCTGGGCAACTAAACGTACATGATTGATGTTGTTGAGCCTTGGGCGGACAGGGGAGGTTCTGTTCGTTCAACGTCTGTTGGACATACCCAAACCGACTAAATTGGCGGTTGCGGGGTGTGGCAGCATGTATTCATGATATTAACAAACTTGTGCAGGCAAGTTTAGTATGATGATATTCAATAGTGAACTGTAATATATACCGAAACCTCGATAGTGTATACCGGAATTTAGTCAAATTAACCAAAGTATCGTTTTGCCACATTCAAATTCATGCAAAATAATACATAAAATGTAGGGCTTATCGCAAAATTACCCTTTTGCCATTAAAAACTCCTCCTCGATCAATGCGCGATATCAGGAGATCCACCCGTCAGATTTGCGAACAGATCACACCAGTGCAATCAGCACGACAGGGACAACAAATCCATTATTTTGTTTCACCTGGTTTGGTCGCAGATTCACGACGAACCCATCCTCTCTCCACAAGGCAAAACCCGCACACAAATACATATAATATATGTATCCCCAGTTTTCCTGAAATTGGTGCATCAAACCTGAAATCCGTCAGTGCCAATAGTTCTAGAATAGTCGGACCATTAAAAACGAGCTATTGAATCACTATGAACGGAGTCCGATATGCGCCGGAAGCCATCTCTACACCTTGGCCTCTCCGGAAACCCGGGTTACTATTCACTTTAAGTGAAAGTAAAGATCGCGTAAAATCTCCATTCTAACTTGTTTTTTCCCGAAACTTGACGAGTGCTTTTGTAATTAAATTACACACAAAAACATTGTTAACAGAGAGTTCAGCTACACTGCCAAATCTCAGTCCTTACATTATAACATGTCTCAAATATCTTTCGTTGTCTCGCACGCAGAAACACATGTGAATTTAGTCTGAGAAAGTGCATTGAATAATGCATTAATACCATTTCCATTGTAAGAAGATGCTTCGATCTCCTCCTTCAACCATTTATTCCGTGGCTTAGGTACGGTTGCATCACCGTTCAATTCAGTTGGATGTTTCTAGCCGAATTCAACCGATTGCCATACTCGCTCGTTAATTACGATAAGAAAGGCTCTCATTCGGACTTTTCAGTAGGCATAATTAGTCCCGTCAAAAAGAGTAGGCCTATTAATATTCTTACCTTCACCCATGATGATAGAAAAATTCTAGATCCTGCTCTAATACCATATATAAAAATTGATGACCTAGAGATCTATTTAGGATCAATCAAATACCTAAAAAGGGATGAATAGGCATGAAGGCCAACACATAAATCTCAATGCGATAAAAAGTAAATACAAAATATAAAATCAACACACCGAGATTTATATGAAAAAAATTCAACCAGGAGGAAAAAATCTACGGGGCCAACATGTGATAACAATTCACTAAGAAATAAAAGATTACAATGTGATTACTGACTCCAAGAACTCAAATCTTTCTTTTATCTTCTTTGGATCATGTGCACAGCAAGGCTAGTCCACGCCAACACTCGAATCCACGAACAACACGTCTTAAATTTACGAACCGCTTACACTTCAAACCCACAAAGCCTCCAACACGTCAAATCCACGACGTCTACTCGAATCCACAAGCGCAACTCTGTTTGAAGTAAGAAGCATAAGATTGGTTATGATTTATTGCTTAGAAGAATCTTAAAGATCTGTGGGAATAGTCTCTAAGTACTTCTCAAATTAATTCTAAAAAAATATTAAAGATTTATTAGGGCGCTAAGAATCAATTTAAGAAAAGCTTATTATAGAAGATGAGAAAGACGACTAGCTACAAATTTTTAGGATTTCTAAAAAATAAAATATTATATTTCATACTTTATAGTTACACCGACAGTCCCTAGAGCAAGTGGCAAAGGGCTTAGTGGTTGGTACCCGAGGTGCCAAGTTCGAATCCTAGTTGATTCACATTTCCAGCTAAGTTTATTTCTAAATGAAGTAAATGAAGCGAGTAGCATGCTACCTATCTCTCTCTCGAAAAAAAAAAAAAACTTTAGAGTTACGCGTACATCTTATTTATTGCAAGCAATTATAATCAAATTAGATTTGAAAAACTGATTTTAAAAAACTCGCGACGGGTTCAGGGTCCGAACCCTTTAACATGGTATGGACCTTGATCTTTACAAGAGTATCATAGTCCGAATCCCTGCAAAGTCTGGATCCTGACAAGTTCTAGGTCTTGACCCTCTTTTCAGGATCCTGACTTTGACAGGATTTTGACCATGAAAATTTTCAACTTTTAATATATATGATTTTTCTCAATTCTAATAACTTCCAATGGTTTAAATATATTCACAAATTACTACTATTATTATAAAAATTTATTGAGTATTGTGAATTTATATTTTGAGTCTTTAAGTTTTGAACTTAAACTTTTCATGCTTCAAACTCTTTAAAACTCTGAAGCAACTCGTCATGACATGTAACAACACATCACGACTCGTCACTACCTATCACGAAATAGGCCAACATTAAAATCCATATCAACATCGTGTATGATTGTACGGGTTGATATATGCTTTTACTTCATTCGAGTAAGAAAAACCTTCCCATTTGGTGGGTCATTGTGCTTGCCGAGTGGGCCCAATTGACGATCTCAGGGATATGAGACAAGTCAACCGGGTTATGTTCAAAACAATAGAAACAAGCCAAAAACACATCAAAGTAAAGTCAAAATAATGCCAATATATTCTAAATGATTAAAAACAAGGAGAGGACATAAATACATAGCAAATTACTTGTGTTTCAGGCCTCGGAGATGAAGAACATATGGAAGCAGTTGTTGCAATCTCTGTCATCACGATGGTTGGTCCACGAACTTCGCCGGAGGTCAGGCTAAGGTAGGAAGGTCCCGCATATAAGGAATAAGTAGTGGAAAAAGGAAGAGGAGAAGAGAAACGATGAGAGGTAGAAGAAGAGAGAGTGATGTGAGAAGTATTAGAAAAGAGAGAGAGAGAGTGAGAGAGAGAGAGGGGGAGATGAAAGAGGAAGAAAGACTGACAGTCAAAGCAGAGGGGGAGGCATCGCTTTATCAGACAAGACAAGGGCGAGAGAGGAGAGAGAATGGGTGGAGAAGGGTAGGTGGAAGCTATTGGTTCAATATGGTCAGTTGACCGGATGTTACGCTCAGTCGACCGTTGAGATGATCTGAGCTGGGTTCAAATATCTTGATGCAGTTCCTCAATTCAAAACGCAAAATTTATAGAAATATTTTATATTAAAAGGCAAAATTTTAAATTAATTTATCGAATGGTCACGGATTATACTTGCAAGAGAACATTGAATCAACATAGTTTCTTAATCAGTAACTTTGCTGGAGAAGAGGGATCTGTCAAACTATTTGATAAAGTTTAAAAAATCTAAAATTAAAAGTTTAGGTGTACAATTGCAAAAGTGCCAAAGTTTATGGGGGCTTTGTATATTTTTCTCAAAGTTTAAATAGAATAGCTAATTTCCCATTTGATATGACTGTTTGTGATTCACAGAAGGGTAAAATGCGTTAGAACTATCTATACTTTTTACCCATGTGCAGATAGCGAGCGAAAAAATATAATTTCAAAATTATTAAGCAAATATTTAATTTGTTGCAATTATCAATCCTAGTTATATAGTCCATCAAATTGAAATGACTAATAAACTTGGTCAAATAATTAAGAAAAATAAAAAATCGAAGGACACGCTCCATCAATATAAATAAAATGCAATTATGAGGTAAAGAAATTATGTTTTTTGTTTGACTTTTCAATGTTACATGTGATAATTATTGTCAGTTATACCTGCAAAAGTGACATTTGACATTAACAAGACTACTGATCATACCATTACTAGGCATCTGCTATTGCTAGCTTGTTGACATTTTGCCTAACATTAATTATCACTTTCAATTAATACAACCAAATTTTGCATGGTCATTTACAAAATTAATGAGAGCCAGAGGTGGATGATAAATGTAAAATTTTTAAAATTTCAATGATTATTTGATAGTGAGCTAAAGTTCAGACAGCTGCTGTGCATGTAACCTAAAAATTTAAATAGGATAGATATGAAACTTAATACCGTTTCATTTAAAAATCTGTATTCTTAATTTTATCAATCTTACGCACCTTCCTTTTACTACTAGAAAACGACCAGAACGATTGAAATATTAGTAAATTTAATTAACAAAAGAGTCTATTAAAAACCCAGATATCTATTTATAAAGAGCTATATATGGCTTAGAGGGTCTCTATATATACATTTTTTTTCCCCCGACCTCAGAAGATTGAGCGAAGAAAGCAGTGAGTGGGAATTCGATTGGGGCCTCCTCCCGCTGTAACTCGATCGGTCTTCTATATATGCGTTCGCTTTCTTTCTTCCCCGCACGGCTTTTTAAAACATGAAAGCGAACAAAATTAGGTCGCGTAAAAGTGCGCAACTAGCGGAGTGATTAGTGCGACCTAACGCGTCGCCATCTTTCCCTTTCCACTTCATCCTCTCCTAACTACTAAATACCCTCCATCTGATCAGATCACGTACAATGTTTGGTCATTTATTATTAATTATTATGATAATCACTATTCGAATCGTAAGAAAACTTGAATAGTTGGTATAAATTTCATCATTACTTTTTAATTAGTTATGTCGTTCTATATAACTTTAGTCAACATATTCTACGATTTTTAATCATATTTTCAATAATTTTCAATCATTCAAGTCAAATAATTGAAATATTTTTCTTCTTTTAATTACCTAGACTAGATAATCTGAGGAATATGTAAGTTATTTTGATTTTTATATAATTAAATATTAGTAAAAATAAAAAAGTTTCAAAAGTAGATGATTGGTATTTTCTAAGCAATATATTTGTCCTTTATAGCATTACAAAAATAAATAAATAAAAGTTTTTCTTTTACAGAAAGGTAACATGGTACCACTTCTAGCTAAAAATGTGAATCAATTAGGATTTGTACTTGGAATCTTGAGTATCAACCACTAAACCCTTTAGCACTTGCGCTGGGAACAGTTGGTAAAAATAAAAGAAAGTTATTTGTATAATTGAGAGAGTGCAAACACCTCGTTTTGCTTTCTGAATTCTTAAAATAATTCTACATAATGGTTGTTGTTCTTGTTGAATGTAGTTTATGTGATTTATTCATGACGATCTATAAAGATACAGTCGATCTATTCAAGTCGATTTATAAAGATATCATAGATTTAACGGTAAGAATGTATCTAGACACGTTTTTGATGGACGGACGTGATTTAATATCCTTACATCAAATATATATATATATATATATATATATATATATATATATATATGTAATGTACGAGAGTCCCGGTCTAACCCTAATCCTAATATCTGTGACGCTTCCATCTCCGGAAATAAGAGAATTAGACTCGAAATGTCCTTCTAAACGAAAATGATGCTGCCAAAAAAACTGGAACAGAGGACCTAAGGGAATGGTCCCGGAGCTCCAACCATGGCAACGCAAACAGTGAACAAACGAAGATGAAGAAGAAGAAGAAAGAAAGAGAGTGAGAGGAAGAAGATGATTCTATTTCCTTTTTCTGTAAAAAACTCGTCCTAATTACAAAGCTATTCCCCTTTTATATGAGCGATGGCATTATCGCAATTAAAATGGAAATACAACAAGTGGGCCCTGGGTAGTTAAGGTGGTTAAGGTGGTTGGCTACGAACGGCTGAGATCAACCTTACTTGGGTGCGCTCCTCAATCCTGAACGGGATGATCTGGACGGCCAGATTGATGGATCCCCCCTACGCAGCATCGGATGGCTCCCCCTAATTCCTAGTTGTATCAGTTCCCCCCCTTCGGCTGATCCTTGTCTCCATGGATCAAAAGTGGGGTATTGATTCTGGATATCAAACGAATACTCCCAAGTGGCCTTTTCTTTTGGTTGGTTCGACCATTGAATTAGGAGCTGTGTCGCCGCCCTTTTGCGGTGCTTGACTAAACGTCTATCCAACACCGCGAGTGGTTCTACTAGTAGTTGCCCTGCTGAACCGACGAATGCTGGAATGTGTGGTGAAATAGGAGCTCATCCCACATTCTTTTTAAGTTGCGATACATGGAATGTACTGTGAATCTTAGCAGTCGCTGGGAGTTGAAGCTTATATGCAACAGGTCCTATCTTGGAGATTACTTCGAAAGGACCGAAATAGCGGGGAGATAGCTTCTGCGAGGCATGTTTTCTTACCGACAATTGCTTATAGGGTTGTAATTTGACATAAACCCAATCTCCGACTTGTAGTTCCCTTTCCGATCTTCCTTTGTTAGCTAGTTGTCGCATCCTATTCTGGGCCTTAGCTAGATTATCCTTGATTATCCGTATTGCTACCTCTCTAGCAGATAAGGTGCGGTCTACAGCTTTGAATGATGAATCGCCGGCTAAATATGGCACCTGCAGGGGTGGCGCTTGGCCATACACCACCTCATATGGAGTAGTTTGGATAGAAGAGTGATAGGACACATGTTGCACCACCACTCGGCTAATAGTAACCATCATGACCACTCCTTAGGGAAATCTCCCGTCATGCACCGTAGGTAATTCTCAAGACATCGGTTTACTACTTCGGTTTGTCCGTCCGTCTGCGGGTGGTAGGCAGTAGAGAGATTGATTTTCACATGAAGTTTCTTGAACAACTCGCGCCAAAATAGACTTATGAAAATCGGGTCCCTGTCGCTTACAATACTTTTTGGCAACCCGTGTAACTTGTAGATATTGTCCAGAAATTCTTGAGCAATAGAAGGAGCAGTGTAGGGATGAGATAATGCTATGAAGTGAGCATACTTGCTCAACCTATCCACCACGACCATGATTACCTCTTTTCCGTGGGATAGTGGCAATCCTTCGATAAAATCCATAGAAATTTCCATCCAGATGTGTTCGGGTATTGGTAGGGGTTGTAGAAGACCCGCCGGTGCTGTTGTTTCATACTTATTTTGTTGGCAGACCGAGCATTCTCGCACAAACTGATCAACGGTTTGCTTTAGTCTTTTCTAGTAGAAGTAACTTCTTAACCTTCTAGTTGTTGCATCTGACCCAGAGTGGCCCCCTATGCTGCTGGAATAAAACTGGGTGATGAGTTGGGACTGTAACCACGGGTTGTTGCCAACTACTAGCTTTTCCTTTTCTCTTAAGTTGGTCTTGCGACCATGTGTAGTGCGGCCAGGATTTTGGATCCTGTTGCTTCTGCTGTATAATGGTCTTCAACTTGTCATCTGATTCCCAGCTGGACTTGATTTGATCCAACAGATTGGTACTCATGACGGAAACTGCTAGCAAGGTGGGTGATCTAGATAAGGTATCGGCAACCACATTGTCCTTACCTTTCTTATAAACTATTTCATAATCGTAACCCATCAGCTTAGAAAGCCATTTTTGCTGACTAGGAGTAGATATTTTCTGCTCCATTAAGAATTTTAAGCTTTGATGATCAGTTCTCACCTTGAAATGCCGTCCGACCAGATATGGTCCCCATTTTTGTACCGCAACGACTATTGCTAACATTTCTCTCTCATAAGCTGATAGCAACCGATTTCTTGGAGATAATGGCTTGCTCATAAGCGCAATTCGTCGCTCCTTTTGCAGCAGGACTGCACCTACTCCAACCCCAGATGCGTCCGTCTCGATAGTGAACTCGGTTGCGAAATCAGGGAGTGCCAATACTGGGGCTGTAGAGACTGCCACTTTTAGTTGTTGGAAAGCTTGATAGCTCGCATCAGTCCATTTAAACCCGTCTTTTGCTAACATCTCATGCAAGGGCTTACTTATTTTCCCAAAATTTCTAACAAAACGTCTATAATAACCGGCTAATCCCAAGAACCCCCGTAATTCTTTCACTAAGGATGGCACTGCCGAATAGCGTCGACTTTTTTTGTATCCATTATGACCTCTTCCCGTGTCACGCCCTGGGACCGGCGGAGGCCCTCCCGGTAGCGTGCCCAGACCCGCCATATGTCTACACATATAAGGCGTCTAGAATAAAAGCGGAAGTAAAGGCAAGCAGGAGAACAAATAGAAGAAGTGAAATAACAAGCAACTAATGATATCAGAGCGAGTAAAGTTCTAACATCTATACTAATAGTAATAGAGCATAACTAAAACATAAAAGTAAACATAAGTTATACAGTATCAGCCTCTNTCACTGGGGGAACCGGTCTCTCCTTCCAGGGACCGGTCCCCGAGAGTAAAAACTCTCAGGACTTGTCCAAAGTTCCAGATTTCGAACTTTTCGGGTCGGGAAACATTTTACAACCCTCCACCAAGTGTGGAAAAGCTCGAAATACATTCAAACACTCGAACCTTGCAATTTGCAAAGGTCCAGTGTGTTACATCCCGGCTAATAATATGACCCAGATACTCCAGGCTAGCTGCTGCAAATGTGCATTTCTTCTGCTTAAGGAATAAGGTATGCTGCCTAAGAACATCAAAAGTAGTCCAAAGGTGTTGAAGATGTTCCTCCGCCCCTTTGCTGTAGATTAGAATATCATCAAAAAATACCAAGATAAATCGCCTTAGGTAGGGTTTAAAAATAAGGTTCATCAACCCTTGGAATGTGGAAGGCGCATTGGTGAGTCCAAAAGGCATCACCAAGAATTCATAGTGACCTTCGTGCGTGCGAAATGCTGTGTTAGGGACATCGTCTTCGTGCATCCGGATTTGGTTGTAACCCGATCGCAGGTCCAGTTTAGAAAAGTGAGTTGAACCTCCGAGCTCATCCAGTAATTCATCCACTAGTGGTATAGGAAATCTATCCTTGATCGTGTTGTCATTGAGGGCCCTATAATCTATGCATAGTCGCCATGAGCCATCCTTCTTTTTAACTAGCACTACTGGGGATGAGTAGGGGCTATTGCTCGATCTAATTATTCCCTAGTTAAGCATTTCCTGCACCAATCTCTCAATTTCAGTTTTTTGATAAGCAGGGTACCTATAAGGCCTAACATTAACTGGATTCGCCCTGTCTTTTAACGGAATTCTGTGATCTTGCACTCTTTTGGGGGGTAGGCCTTGCGGTTCAGCGAATAAATCAGAATATTCCTTCAGAAGCAATTGAAATCTCTTTACAAACAAGTTCCTTCCTGTCTATCTTTCCTTGTGTAGACACATGTATAGAGCAATTGAAATCTGTTTACAAGCAATTGAAATCTGTTTCTGCCTGAGTCATTCCTTGTGTAGACACATGTATAGAGCATAGGTGTACTGCAGAACAGGATGCGTTTCCTTGTATTATGTTCATAAGTTCCTTCCTGTCTATCAATTTCAAACTCATCTCTTGCGAGCCCCGGAGTACTACTTTTTGTTTCTTGAAATGAAATTCCATGCCTAGTTGCTTGAAATCCCATAAAATGGGCTCCAATTTTATGAGCCATTGTATTCCACGCACCATGTCACACCCTTTCAAAGGTAGTAGCAACAAGTCAGTGTCAAACTCTACTCGCATCTTCCACTTAAACCCTTTGCACATGGCTGAACTTGTTAATCGATTCCCATCTGCTACCGTTACCTTAACTGGGGAAACAGCTTTCATATGACACCCCAACTTCGATGCTGTAGCCGAATCCAAAAAGTTGTGTGTACTTCCTGAGTCTATAAGGACATGGATTCTCCTGTTTTTTGCAGTGCCCGAGAGTTGCATGGTCCTGAAATCAAGGGGCTGCGACTGACCTACCAAATCATGGAGTGAAATTTGGGATGCAGCGTTTAAAACTTCAGATTCTATGGCAGTTTCTTCCAAGCTTTTTGTTTCGACCGAGTCCTCTTCTTCCACCAATTCAATCATGTACAATTGTTTTTTCTTACACTGATGTCCGGGAGCATACTTCTCTTCGCACTAGAAACATAATCCCTTAGCTTGTCTTTCATCGAAATCGGTATTGGAGATGTTTCTTGCTGGTTTCGTTGCCATTGGTCCAGCTCCCAACAACCCTTGCTGGCTGGGGTTCTTGGTCATTCTTGCAGATTGGGAGATATTTGGATTGTTGATGGCCCTCGAAGTTGGTAATGTCGGCAAGTTCCTGGGCATCGGTTTGGTTCCTCCCTTGTAGGACTTATCTTTCATCGAAATCCGTATTGGAGATGTTTCTTGCTGGTTTCGTTGCCATTGGTCTAGCTCCCAACAACCCTTGCTGGCTGGGGTTCTTGGTCATTCTTGCAGATTGGGAGATATTTGGATTGTTGATGGCCCTCGAAGTTGGTAATGTAGGCAAGTTCCCGGGCATCGGTTTGGTTCCTCCCTTGTAGGACTTATTGCAACTATCCACTGCCAATTCTTGCAATTTGCCAAACTTAATGCCTTTTGTAGGGTGCGTGGTTGGAACTTCCGCACCGGAATCTGGATCTCATCCATTAATCCACTAAGAAAGCAACTTATAGCATATTCTTCTGTCAATACCACTCTATTTAGCAAAGCATCAAACTTATCTTGATACTGTTGGATATGGCCCACGTGATATATTCAAGGCGATCCATAAAGATACAGTCAATCTATTAAGTCGATCTATAAAGATATGGTAGATCTTACGGTTAGGATGTATTTGGACACGTCCTTGATGGACGGACGTGATTTAACATCCTTACATTAAGTTATATATAAATATGTAACATACGGGAGTCCCGGTCTAACCCTAATCCAATAGTCTGTGACGGCTCCATCTCCGGGGATAAGGGAATTAGACTCGAAACGTCCCGTCTTCTTGCATATCACGAACGAGGACGAACCACGAGTAAGGATCGCCGCTTACAAATCGGGTACAGAAATCGAAATCATGGCAGAAGGTACGATCTTAGTTTCTCATAAAGTTTCTAATATGTGGTATCAGAGCGAAACCTTTTGCCGGTTTTCGTTTCTTTTTGAATTTCGTTTGATTTTCTTTTCATTAAAGAAAATAAATAAATAAATAAATAAATTTTGTTGATTAGTTTGCGTTAATGGTGACGTTGGCCGGTCTCAATCGAGACCGACATTCGGAGGAACGGCATCACCAACCCGGCAGCATTAAGCGATTAAAAAAAAAAAATCGGTGTCGACTGGTTTCTACAAGAGCGGCGTGGGGAAATCGCTCGGCCGTGCTTGGCGGGGACCACTTGTACGGCCCGATTAGGGGCCATATGAAAAGGCCTGCCAGGAGCACCCACTTGGTATGGTCAACACAAAGTCAACAAAAAAAAAACCCATTGAGGTCGTACGGAGCAGCCCATTAGGGGCTGCCTGGGTGGTGATCAAACACCGACACAAAAAAATTATTTATTTATTTGTTTTTAATGAAAAGATTATAAAGATGTGTATGTATTACAATTTTGATTAATAATTTTCTTCCGTGATTCATATTTGAAGAAGTCTATATATTAAAGTTATATATAACTTTTGGTATTTGTTATATATAATTTCTGTTCTACTCATTTGTTTATTCATGATATAAAGTAACCATAAGATTCTTAAGAAAATTATTCAAGACTTTTATTTTTTTCGCTTCGTTTTGAAATAATATGAAATTTTCGGTCATTCAATATCATATAAAGATTAATGTGAGATTAATTATGTCTAGGAGTAGCCACAGCATCCTAGTCATGATATTTGATCACTTATGGTATTTTTATAAGATGATATTGATTTAAAGTTACCTGAAAATTCATATAGATTTTCAAAATATTTTAAATAGTCATTCAATGTCAAATAAGGTTATTTGTATTTTCATTATGCTCAGGAGCTGCCACAGTATCCTATAGATAATGAAAAATACATAAGGTATTACTGATATTGAATTAAAGTTTGATTATTTATTGCAGCCAAATAAATTAATTTTCTGAATGTTGACTGGAATAAGATAGTGGGTTGAATTTTCAGATAGCGAGTTTTCTTATGCCCACAGGTACAGAAATCTTGTTGTTTAGAAATTTGTTTTCTACTAGTCTTATTACTAAAGTAGATGAATTCTATGCGTGTAGCACCTCTGCCCACAGGAAGGTAGAATTTATCTAATCTAAAGATTATTATTTTATAGTAGGCGATAAAGTTCAATATTTTCTTTGTTTTTGCAGCTTCTTCCTCTACTGCATTTCTTAATGATGTTTCTCGTATTCCTATGCTTACTGGGGACAATTATTCTGATTGGAAAGAAATTATCTCTTTTACTTTGGGTTATATGGATTTAGACTTGGCTTTGCGCGTTGAGCAACTGCCTAAGGTAGTGGGGCCAATGACTCAACAGCAGGAATCCGCGCAGGAAAAGTGGGAGCGATCCAACTGCTTAAGTTTGATACTCATAAAGTCTAGAGTATCAAAAAGCATAAGGGGATCGATTCGAGAATGTGATAATATCAAGGATTACCTAAAGGCTATTGAGGAGCAGTTTGTCAGCCTGATAAAGCTTTGGCAAGCACGCTGATGAAGCGACTTTCGGGCATCAAGTACAATCGAGTCAAGGGTGTGCGCGAGCATATTATGGAGATGCGGAACATAGTGGCTCAACTGAAGGCTTTAAAAGTTGAGATCTTCGATACCTTTTTAGTCCATCTAATTCTAAACTCATTACTGTCTGAGTTTGACCCTTTTAAGATCTCTTATAACACACATAAGGATGAATGGTTAATAAATGAATTATTGACCATGTGTGTTCAAGAAGAGAAGAGACTTAAGCAGGAGAAGCTAGAAATTATAACAGAATCTGTTAATCTGGCGACTCAGTGCAAGAAGGGAAAGAATAAGGGTGCCTCTAATTACAAGAAGCCAGAGCAATTGCCAATAAAGAATTCTGGCAAGAAAGATCAATGCTATTTTTGTAAAAATAAAGGGCACATGAAAAGGGACTGTTTGAAGTATAAAGCTTGGCTCAAAAAGAAAGGTATTGAAACTATCTATATTTGTTATGAATCTCATTTAGTTAATGTTCCTAAAAACACATGGTGGATTGACTCTGGAACTACTGTACATATTTCAAATACTATGCAGGGTTTTCACAACCTAAAGATGTTGCAGCCAAATGAAAGGATTTTAATTAGCGGAGAAGGAAATAAATCTCAAGTTGAAGCTGTAGGAAAATTTATTTTAGAACTTAGTATTGGTTTTGTACTTGAACTTGAGGATACTTTTTATGTTCCTAAATTTTCTAGAAATTTAGTTTCTGTTACTAAATTGAGAAATAAAGGTTTCAAATTTTTATTTGAAAATGAATCTTTTACTATGTTCTCCGATAAAATGGTTGTTTGGTAGATGATTTATACAAATTTAATTTGAGTCAATCTTTTGAAAATAATTTTAATGTTGATCATGACATTGGTGTTAAAAGGAACATTATTAAAGAAAACTCCTATTTATGGCACAAGCGTTTAGCTCATATCTCTTTAGAGAGAATAAAGAGATTGGTAAAAGAAAAGATCTTACAAGATCTCGACTTTACCGATTTTGGTACTTGTATGGAATGCATAAAGGGAAAGTATACTAACACAAATACCACTAAAGGTGCCAGAAGGAGTTCTGAAATTCTTGAAATCATACATACAGATATCTGTGGACCTTTTTCTACTCCTTGTTTCAATGGCTAGAGATATTTATCTCATTTATTGATGACCATTCAAGATATATATATCTCTATCTCTTATTTGAAAAAGCTGAGGCTCTTGATGCTTTTAAAGCTTATAAGGTTGAGGTAGAGAAACAATTGGATAGGAAAATTAAGATTGTAAGGTTCGACAGAGGGGGTGAGTATTATGGAAGACATACGGATAAAGGTCAAATGGCCGGTCCATTCGCTCAATTCCTCGAAGGTGAAGGCATCATTGCACAGTATACGATGCCTGACACGCCTCAGTAAAATAGAGTTGCCGAAAGGAGGAATAGAACACTTATGGACATGGTAAGGAGCATGATTAGTAGTTCTTGTCTTCTATCTTCTCTTTGGAGCGAAGCACTAAAGACAGCGGTGTATGTTTTAAATAGGATTCCATCAAAGGCTATTTCCAAAACTCCTTTTGAGTTATGAAAAGGGTGGAAACCTAGTTTAAATCACCTGCAAGTATGGGGATGTCCAGCTGAGGTGAGGGTTTATAATCCACACATAAAGAAATTGGACCCTCGAATAGTCATTGGATATTTCATTGGCTAAGTGATAAACTCCAAAGGATTCAAGTTCTATTGTCCAAATCACCCATCCAAGATAGTTGAGGCCAGGAATGCCAAATTTCTTGAGGATTCTGAAGCTAGTGGGAGTGTTGTTCCTCAAAAGATGGATTTTGAGGAAATAAGGGATTCAACTGGATATCCATCAATAGATAATAATTTAGTTGCTATTCCAGGAGGTCAATTTGACCGTAATGAAGATCAACTAATTTTAGAGCATGAAAATGCTGAACCAGTTGAACCTCCCCATGAAGATCTGTCCCAAGAAGAACAGATGATTATAGAGCCAGCTGCACAGAATAATGAAAATCTGCAGGAAGAGGTTGGCTTAAGAAGATCCTCAAGATAAAGGAGACCGGCGATTCCTAATGATTATGTAGTCTAGCTTCAGAAGTTTGACTTTGATGTTGGACACCATAAAGACTCATAGACGTTTTCAGAAGCCATGCAGGGAGATAAATCCTCACTATGGTATGATGCCATGAAGGAAGAGATGAAATCTATGACGGATAACAAAGTTTGGGATCTCGTTGAGTTACCACAAGAAGTCAAAGCCATTGGCTGTAAATGGATCTTCAAGACCAAAAGGGACTCTTTAGGTAACATAGAACGACATAAGGCCAGACTTGTTGCCAAAGGTTTCACTCAGAAAGAAGGCATTAATTATCATGAAACCTTCTCTCCGGTATCAAAGAAGGATTCATTAAGAATTATCATGGCTTTGGTACCTCATTTCGATTTAGAGTTACATCAAATGGATGTGAAAACGGCATTTCTAAATGGGGATATAGAGGAGATAGTCTACATGCAACAGCCCGAAGATTTTAGCACAGATGAAAATAATCACCTTGTTTGTAGATTAAAGAAATCTATATAGGGACTTAAACAGACTTCCCATCAGTGGTATATCAAGTTCCATAATGTAATTACTACATTCGGTTTCGTAGAAAATATTGTGGACCAGTGTATATACCTTAAGGTTAGTGGGAGTAAGTATATTTTTTTAGTTCTGTATGTGGATGATATTCTGCTTGCAAGTAGTGATTTGAATTTGCTTAAAGAGACTAAAGTTTTTCTTTCTAAAAATTTTGAGATGAAGGATATGGGTGAAGTTTCTTATGTCATTGGCATAAAGATTCATAGAAATAGATCTCAAAGGATTTAGATCTATTTCAGAAAGCCTATATCAAAAGCGTTCTAGAAAGATTTAATATGGCAAATTGTGCACCTACAGCTGCGCCTATTATAAAAGGTGATAGGTTCAATCAGAAACAGTGTCCTAAGAATGATTTACAACGAGAACATATAAAGAGCATACCCTATGCCTCTGCAGTAGGGAGCTTGATGTATGTGCAGGTCTGTACCAGACCTGATATAGCTTATGCAGTGGGGATGTTGGGTAGATACCAAAGCAACCCTGGCCTTGATCATTGGAAAGCTGTAAAGAAGGTTATGAGATATTTACAAGGAACAAAGGATTATATGCCCACCTACAGACATTCTGACTATCTTGAGGTGGTTGGATATTCGGACTCTGATTTTGCTGGACGCGTGGATTCTAGAAAGTCCACATCAGAATATATTTTCTTACTTGCTCAAGGTGCTATATCTTGGAGGAGCACTAAGCAAGATACAGTTGCTACATCCACTATGGAGGCAGAGTTCATCGCTTGCTATGAGGCTTCGTCACAGGCTTTATGCCTGAGAAATTTTATCTAAGGTTTAAGAGTTGTCGACTCTATCTCAAGGCCAATTAAGATTTATTGCGACAACTCTGCTACAGTGTTCTTTGCCAAGAATAGTTGAGTTACAGATCGTAGCAAACATATCGATATAAAGTACCTTGCGGTGAAAGAATACGACAAGAAGAAGGTGGATATCCAACACATTGGGACCGAGAGGATGATTGCTGATCCTATGACTAAAGCATTGCCGGCAAACAAATTCAAGAATTATATTCATCATATAGGTATCTTGAGTCCATTTACATTTTAAGTGTTTTCTTCTTGTATAAAGACTTTAAAGACTATTCTTATTTGAGTAAGAACATATTTTGATTTTTGCACATATGCGCATAAAGTTATCTTTTGTACATTGAAGTTTTATTGTGCACTAAAGTGGGACTCTGAGTTGAACTTATAATAAATTCATACGGTTGTAACTCATAAAGTTATTTGATTAAGGAATTCGTACTTTTGATACATGGAAGGAAGTGTTCATCTTTTGGGGCATAACCGCTATGATCAAAGTATTGTGATTTCTTGGTCGAGTGGGAGATTTTGACCGTATAATTTAGTTGGTACCTAATAAAGTTTTTGTATCGCCTATGCGGTAATGAATATGTCACTAAGCCAAGTGGGAGAATGTTGGATGTGTCCCACGTGATATATTCAAGGCGATTCATAAAGATACAGTCAATCTATTAAGTCGATCTATAAAGATATGGTAGATCTTACGGTTAGGATATATTTGGACACGTCCTTGATGGATGGACGTGATTTAACATCCTTACATTAAGTTATATATAAATATGTAACATACGGGAGTCCCGGTCTAACCCTAATCCAATAGTCTGTGACGGCTCCATCTCCGGGGATAAGGGAATTAGACTCGAAACGTCCTGTCTTCTTGCAGATCACGAAACCTAATTGGGGGTATTTCCGACGCGTTGGTGCGCTCGATTTGATGTTACGAAAAGCCTATGCGAAGATATTGACAAAAAGATTGATTTTCGTACAGATTGCCGCAGGAATAGGAGTCCGAAAATTTTGAGAAATTAACCGTAGCACCCTAACAACCCTACGAGGTGGGTGGTGCTCTCCAAACTCCTTGAAATTCTTTCTGTGTCTAATGTGTCACTCATTGAGCATACATATATGTATTGTTGCATGCATTTTAGGGTGAATGNATTCTTTCTGTGTCTAATGTGTCACTCATTGAGCATACATATATGTATTGTTGCATGCATTTTAGGGTGAATGAGATGATGTTTATGTGAATGTTGCATGTTGTGAGTACAATTGCATTATGAGATGGTTGAGAACCTAAGAACCCTATATATGCATGAGATGTAACATAAAAACCTAGTTGAGGTAAGAGGACAAATGTGACACTATGACACGCAGATCGAGTGGCATTAGTAAATGCAAGGATGACACTAGAGTTAGTGTGTGTGGCATTAATGAGGATATGAATGCTAAAGTATTTGAACACTAGAATTTGTGTGTGGCATCAAAGAGAACAAGTGTGGCATAAAGAACACTAGAGTTAGTGTAATGACATGATTGAGAAATAAAGAATGCAAAGAACTTGAAATTGAGACATAATGACATACCACCTTAGAGTTAAGAGTCATTTGTGCATAATTCCCTTATAGTTAAGGAAACGGATTGAACTGGACATTCTTAGAGTTAAGGATTAGATCATACTCGCTATAAGTCCTTGCTCGGGGATGGTAGCTCCCCCTCGAGCGATGCACTCCGGAGTTGTCATCACTGCTGTTCCCCAGAGGACGGTCCCCGTCGGGTCGTAGGAGTCTCCTCGACGAATTGGGATTTTGAGTTGGTGAGTTAACGAGGGCGAAACCCACGGGTTAGCCAGGAGATTGAACAATGTGAACCAAGAACTTATATTCATCATGAGTAATTCATTGAGCATGATTATTGAGTATTATTGTTCAGGCATATTAGCTGCATTCGTTATAGTTCGGTTATTATCTACTTGTTTATTCTTTCTATTATGCCTGAGTTAGACCTAGTGGGAAAGTCGGTGAGATTGGGGCCGAACCCACTGGGAACTTCGTTGTAGTTCCCACCCCACTATTTCCATAGAGCCGGGACCGAGTGAGTCGGCAAGCGACCGCAGTAAAGGTATCGCGCCGTAGACAGTGACCACCCGAGTCGGGTTTTCATATTTTGCTAGTAGATGCATTCCCTTATATATCATCTTTTATTTTTGATGATTAGAGATGTAAAAGAAAAGAATGTAATCTTTTATTTTGAGGAAATGTGATGTAAAAAAAATGATGAAAAGCAATGTAAAGGCAAATGTGATAGTTGAATGCTTGTAAATGGTTAAAAGTTAATCATTCTACTTGTGAGTTGTTTAGTCTAATATTCTTTCACTCTGGCTATTGCTTACCCTCGTGTAAGCCATTATGTATGTTTTCGCTTGTGCATTCTTTCTACTTGAATTGTACATGTGTTGAGCCTTGGGCGGACAGGGGAGACTCTGTCTGTTTGGTGTCTGTTCGACGTGCCCGGGCCGGCCAAAGGGATCGGTCCCGGGGCGTGATAGCACCGATGCCGTTGTGCTAGGCGGCCCCATGGGGAGCCGCAACCTTATGCAACGCTCTTTTTTGAGGGCTGCACGTGGCAATTCATTAGGGCTACCTACAGAGCACCCCAAGTGGGGTTTAGAAATATAAAAAGAATTTTTATTATTATATATATAGAACTTGGCTGGAATGCTATTAATAGCACCAATAATTTACTGCTATTAAATTTTTTGCTCTTAGATTAAAAGATGTGCGGTTAGGATGATGTGGGCCCTTTAGGGTTGAGTGGCTGGTTAGTTGAATAGTATAATCGAACGGATGAAAATGATAAAAGAGATAAATTTAGCGGCAGAAAACTTGATAGCACCAAATGCTTCGTGCTATCGATAGTATCCCAGCCGGACTCTATATATATATATATATATATATATATATATATATATAAATATATATATTGGAGGTCCTATGCTTTTAAAATACCAAGTGATTTGTGCTTGTAAGTTTTCGTTTCGACCCTTGGATTAAGGATGTGGCGTGTTAGGATGATGTGGCCCTTAGGGTTGAGTTGTTAGTTAGTTGATAGTTATATATCTAACTGGCGCTGTGAAAATGATTAAAGCGTCTAGATCTGAACGGTAAAAAATTCACAAGCACACCAGTCTCTTATTACAAGCACCTATAGGCGGACTCTCTCTATATCTCTCTTTTATATATTATATAGAGAGAAGAGAACTAGGCTGGAATATTATTAATACCACCAAGTGACTTCGCTGCTATTAAATTTTCTGCCTCTTGGATAAAAGATGGCTTATTAGGATGTGTCGCGCCCTAGAGTTGACGTTGGGGTGGTTAGTTGATAGTTAATCGAATGGTATGAAAATGATAACAGAGGTAAATTACGGCTAGAAAAACTTGATAGACAATGCTTCGTGCTATCGATTTAGTTTCCCAGATTGCTTTGAAGAACCGGGTCGGAGTGGTCATAGGGGCTAAGGTTAAAGTGTAACCTATAGGGAAAGAATCGCAATGAGCATAGTTGTGACAAGGAATAAAGTAAGAACGGCTATGAATAAGACTAAACTAATAAGTAAGGAACGGGCTAAAGTGTAAAGAATGGCTATAATACGAGTAGAATCATTAATCTACTCGCATTGAGTTACAGGATTTGCTAATACATTCATATTGCATTTTTGGAGGCATGCTTATTTTGTTAGTTGCATCAATAACATGATGATTATAATTCATGTAAGTGCCTTTTGGATTAACATGAATTGCCAGTCCATCCTTGGACTGTTGGTCGAGCTTTTTCCTTGGGTGGCACTGTACCCACTAGGAACTCATGGAGATTGGTTCTTGTCACGGCCCGGGGACCGCGCGAAAGGCCCTCCCGGTAGCGTGCCGACCGCCATATGGTTAAACTATAAGGCGTCTAACAATAAAAGGGATAGTATAAAGCAGGAGGATAGAACAATAAGGAAGTGAATAACTGCAACTATGATATCAGGGAATAATAGTTCATATCATCACACCAAGGTAAAGAAATTTAAAGCTAGCAATAAAAGAAACATATATAGTACAAGTATCTGTCTCTAGTACAAATGGTGGGTCTCTTACACTGGCAAAACCACTCAACCTCCTCGCCAAAAAAAAAAGTAAATATCGAGGATGGTAGACCACTAGCAACTGTCCTCGAAGGGAAGCATAGTCAGAGCAAACTTCCTCTCCGCGATCCCTGCGCCTACCCTGCGCGGTGAGAGCGCTTCTGAAAAACATCGGAGAAAAACGAGGCAGGTGAGAACCTATATTTATTAGTGTCCCAGTGGGCAGATTACTGACTCACTCATTGCCTCCACTAGGCCCCAAAAGAACAGAAGGGGGTAAGCCCTAAGAATAATAGTAACGAGTAAATCGCATATAAGAAAGCATAATTAAGATGCTAAGCTACAACTTGCAATTAAACATGGCATTTATAATGCGACTTTATCTTGTCATGGATGATATGTAAATCTACATGTTCACAAGTAATATCATGATTTACTTTGTACAGATATGAAAGCGATACTTTGTCATGGCTACAATGCATATAAGGATGCAATAAACAACATCTCCTAGCATACTACATGTATGTATGAATACCCAAATGTCCACATCTAAGCTAGAAGTAAGTCCAAGTAATCCAGCTACTACTATCTGTCTAGTAGTGATTATCATACACTCAATATCGTGTCGGTTCCCATTTCCAATAAGGGACCTACCCAAGGTAGTCCAGCTTGTGCCGCCTAAGTGCCTGTGGTAGCCCGACATCCCTACTCTTGGAATGTGTCTGTCCCACTCGACCCCGTAGGCTTCTCAATACCTCACGAGCGAACAAAAGTCGCGTAGGCTAACTCCGGAGTGCCGGCTTGTAGGGAGCGACCCTCACAAGCATGTGCGAATGAGCACAAATGGCAAACAAGCGTAGTCGATGGCTCAAGTATCCAACCCCCATGTCTCTAACATGGTACAGTCACTAGCATCTCGAAGATCTAGTTCTAAGTCACAAAAGAAGTTCCAATATTCTCTAGGTCTAGTGCTCCTTTATGACACTTAGACATTTAATGTTTAAGCATGTTCCACATTCCTCAATGGTCCTATCCACTAGGTTCACACATGTCCCGAGCTAAATGCCGCTTGATGACATTAGCTCTCTAGTTCACATACCTTCTAGTTCAACACCTCTAAATGGCAATTTTGTCATCTTTCATGTCACAAGTAAACTTAAGTTTAAATGCATGAATCCGAACTCATTTACACTATAGAAGCATGAAACCAAGTCTCATAAAGAATGCTAAATGCAACCATAGATCTCCCAAGCAACTTCTACTACATAGAGGTCCAAAATTTCATCATATGTAACATATGCATTTTAAGCATTCTAAAAATCATAATAAATACATTTAGTATGAATATGCATGCTTTTCTAATTTACGGAACATGTATAACCATATGTGAGAATTTCTCATATATAGGCTAGGTCAAACCCACCGAACCGTCGCGTAGTGCCTCGTCTCGCCGAACGAAGTTGTCCACGAGTCTCAATTCACCCTAAAAGTATTGAGCGAAGAGATACACGGGCATTACGATCATTTATAAGATCAAACATTAACAATTATAGCACAAGAGCTAAAACTCACCTAATGAGTGGAAAATCTCTCCCAAGCTCCAAAAGAGAGCTAAATCCCTTCCAATCCAATCTAGGGAAAGGTTCTAATCCAAAAGATTTAGCCCCAAAAGCCCTAAAATCAAAATGCCCAAAATAAGCCCTAATTCTCCAATCTAGGGTTTCATCTTGAATCCATCAACAAAAATAAAATCTAGAGGGAGAGAGCAAGTAGATTACCTCTTAGAAGCTCCAATCCAAGCTCTAAACTCTCCAAGTCCAAGGATCTCCCCTCAACAAAGCTCCAAAACAAAGCCCCAAAGGTGGAAAAGCCTCCAATCAAAAAAAAAGAAGCAAAAGAGAGGTTTAATCTCTTAAAATCCTACCAAAATCCAAATAGATCAAAAGAAAATAAAAAAGGGCTCCCTTACCTCTCCTCTTGCTGGTCCCAAGCTCAGGAGAAGACCCCTAGGGCGTGGGGGTACTAATAAGAAGTCCACAATCGCAAAAAGCCCCCTGCAGTTCAAACTGCATGAAATCAGCCCCCTTGTACCAGTACACGGGCTCTTGTACCGGTACAAGATCCACGAAATCCAAACCCGAGGCTCGGGTTGCTGGGCTCTGCGGCTCTGTACCGGTACAAGCTCCGATGACTGTACCGGTACAACCATCAACCTTGTACCGGTACAAGCACAACCTTGTACTGGTATAAGCCCGTCAGAACTCAATCCGAGAGTCAGTCAAATCCCCTTTTTTTGGGTTTTGGTGCAAGGCTTTGTACCACAAATCTCGGGACACGTGCCATAGGTCGGAACACAGTCAACGACCCACCAGAAAATCTGGAAAAGCTCAGAACACGGCCAATCACTCGAACCTCGCAATTTGCAAAGGTCCAGTGTGTTACAGTTCTCACCCCACATTGTTTGGGGTGTTACAGGTTCGCACGTGAGCGGCGCGGCGGCACAAGGCAACAGCGTAGCTCCGTAGATAGCGCCCTACCCAGAGACCAGAGATAGTAGTACCCCGAGTCGGCATAGCCTAGGGGTAGAGGGAAATGAAAAGATCAAAATGAATGGATTAAACTTGTAATAAATTATTGTAACTTGGATTGTATTCGGAAGTTGGAAAAATGTAATAGTAACTGTGATGTAAGAATGTATCTAGTATGAATGCTTGTAATAGCAAGTAGTTTTATGTTTTTGATACTTTCTTATGCAATCTTTGATTGAAATGTGTTCATGGTTGGAATCTCGTACATTCTATCGATTGCGATGCCTAGAACGTACAGCAAAAACTCTGTCCGTTCGGCGGTCTGTTGACGTGCCCGAACCTGACCAAATAGGCGGGGCACGGGGCGTGACAACATCTCTTTAGAGAGAATAAAGAGATTACTAAAAGAAAAAATCTTACAAATTAAATCTTAACTTTACCGATTTTTGTACTTGTTTGGAATTCATAAAGGGAAAGCATACCAACACAAATACCACTAAAGATGCTAGCAGAAGTTCTAAAATTCTTGAGAGCATATATATAGATATATGTGGACCTTTTCCTACTTGTTTCAATGGTCAAAGATATTTTATCTCATTTATTGATGACCATTCAAGATACATGTATCTCTATCTCTTATTTGAGAAAGCTGAGATGCTTGATACTATCAAGCTTATGAGGTTGAGGTAGAGAAACAACTGGATAAGAAAATCAAGATTCTGAGGTCCTACAGAGGGGATGAGTATTATGAAAGACATACGGATAAAGGTCAAATGGCCTGTCTATTTGCTCAATTCCTCGAAGGTGAAGGCATCATTATGCAGTATATGATGCGTGGTACACCCCAATAAAATAGTGTTGCCGAAAGGAGAAATAGAACACTCATGGATATTTTATTGGCTATGCGGTAAACTCCAAAACATTCAGATTTCATTATCCAAATCACTCATCTAAGATAATTAAGGCCAGGAATGCCAAATTTTTTGAGGATTTGAAGCAAGTGGTTGTGTTGTTTCTGAGAAGATGGATTTTGAGAAAATAAAGAATTCAATTGGTTATCCATCAGTAGACAATGATTTAGTTAATTTTCATAAGGTAAATTTGACTATAATGGAGACCAACTAATTTTGGAGTATGAAAATATTGAACCAGTTGAACCTTCCCATGAAGAGATGTCCCAAGAGGAACAGATAATAATAGAGCCAGCTACACAAAATAATGAAAATTTGCAACAAGTGGTTGGCTTAAGAAGATCCTTAAGACAAAAGAGATCGGCAATTCTTGATGATTATTTGGTCCATCTCTAGGAGTCTGCCTTTGATGTCGGACATTATAAAGACCCTGGACATTTTTAGAGGCCAAGCAGGGAGATAAATCCTCCCTATGATATAATGCAATGAAGGAAAAGATGAAATCTATGGCGAATAATAAAATTTGGGATCTCGTTGAGTTACCACATAGAGTCAAAGCCGTTGGCTCTAAATGGATCTTCAAGACTAAGAAGGACTCTTTAGGTAACATAGAACAATAGAAGGCCAGACTTGTTGCCAAAGATTTTACTCAGAAGGAAAGCATTAATTATCAGGAAATCTTCTCTCCGGTATCCAAAGAAGGATTCATTAAGAATTATCATAGTTTTGGTAGCTTATTTTGATTTGGAGTTACATTAGATGGATGTGAAAACGATATTTCGAAATGGGGATATAGAGGAGATAGTCTATATGCAGCAGTCCGAAGGTTTTAGCAAAGATGAAAATAATCACCTTGTTTGCAAATTAAAGAAGTCTATACATGGACTTAAACACGCTTTTATCCAATGGTATATCAAGTTTTATAATATAATTACTACATTTGGCTTCGTAGAAAATATTGTGGACCAGTGATACACCTTAAGGTTAGTGGGAGACGTGGAATCCCGTGTGAATCAGCAAGGACCACCTTGCAAGGCTAAATACTCCTGGGTGACCGATAGCGAAGTAGTACCGTGAGGGAAAGGTGAAAAGAACCCCTATCGGGGAGTGAAATAGAACATGAAACCGTGAGCTCCCAAGCAGTGGGAGGAAGTATATTTTTTTAATTCTGTATGTGAATAGCATTCTAATTGCAAGTAGTGATTTAAATTTGCTTAAAGAGACCAAAAATTTTCTTTCTAAGAACTTTGAGATGCAGAATACGAATGAAGCTTCTTATGTTATTGGAATAAAAATTCACAAAAATATATCTCAAAGAGTTTTGGCTCTATCTCAGAAAGTCTACATTGAAAAAGTTTTAGAAAGGTTTAATATGGCAACTTGTGCACCTACAGCTCCGTCTATTGTAAAAGGTGACATATTCAATTAGAAATAATGCCCACAAAATGATTTAGAGCGAGAGCATATGAAGAGCATATCCTATGCCTCTGCAGTAGTGAGCTTGATGTATACGTAGTCTGCAACAGACCTAATATAGCTCATGCAGTGGGGATAGACCTGGCAAACGGGCAGGTTGGGTAACCTATGAGCGGGTCATTGTACCCGCGGGTTACTTGGGCATGAGTAAAATTTATCCGCAAATTTTTGGGTAGTCAACATCTTTACCCATACCCGGCCACAGGTGGGCTGGTGGGTATGTGGGTTACCCGTAATTTTTTTTCTTTTTTTCTCTTATATTTTTTAAATGCAAACACATATATATAAGTTTTAAAAATATAACATAAGTCATTATTTAAAATATCATAACATACAATAAAAATATTTAAAGTCTGAAAGCAAACATATTTTGTAATATAAAAGACGCAATAAAAAAAATTTTTAGGATGGATAAATAAAAATATATGTATTTGAATTAAGAAAATATATTTTTTAATTTAAAAATATATGTGCGGGTACTCGTGGGTACCCGCGGGTTACCCAAAATGCCCACAGCTTAATGGGTACCTATCCGTTTTACCCGTAATTTTTTGGGTTAGAAAAGTTGGTACCCATACCCGCAAATTTGCGGGTAACCCGCAGGCACCCGCGGGTATGGGTCGAGATTGCCAAGTCTAAGTGGGGATGCTGGGTAGATAGCAAAGCAACCCTGGCCTTGATCATTGGAAAGTTGTAAAAAAAGTTATGAGATATTTATATAGAACAAAGGATTTTATGCCCACATTCAGGCATTCTGACCAGCTTGAGATAGTTGGATATTTGGACTCTTATTTTGCTAAATGTGTGGATTCTAGAAAGTCCATGATTAGGATATATTTTCTTCCTTGCTCAACATGCTATATCTTGAGGAGCACTAAGTAAGATACAGTTGCTACATCGACTATGGAAGTACAGTTCATCGCTTGGTATGAGGCTTCATCACAGACTTTATGGTTGAAAACTTTTATTTTAGGTTTAAGAGTTGTTGACCCTATCTCAAGACCAATTAAGATTTATTGTGATAACTCTGCTGCAGTCACTACACCAAAAGAAACTTTTTGTGGCAATTATTTAGCGGTGATTATCAAACGGCCGCTATTACTATTATTTTATTACACCTTTAGCGGCAATTATGTTCAAATATACCTACTAATATTTATATATTAAATATAATCCTAATCCAACCCCAACCTAACCCAACCCAACCTCGTTCCCTCTCTCAACCCACGCCCGCTCCCGCTCCCCCTCCCCGCTCCTCTCTCTCCTCTCGATCCCCCTCCCCCTCGATCGGATCCTCCCCCTTCTCTCTCTCTCTCTTACTCTCACCCTCTCCCCCTCTCGATCCAAGCCGAAACCCTAGCTTCTCTCCTCGGTCCCTTGCCCTAATGGCTTCTCCTGGTTAACACCTCCATCAGCGGTGCTCCAGATCCTGCTCCATATCCTGCGGGGGACGCCTCGTGACCTACGGCGGCGGCGGCGCCGCCGTTTCTATCGCCTNGTTGTTAATCAAGTATTTTAATATTAATTTAATTGCCGCTATAAGCTTTATTAATCAATCATTTAGTATGTTTTTTGCGGCAATTATAATTAATTATAGCGGCGTTTATAATAGTTGTTATTGTATATTATTTAGCGGCATTTATAATAGTTGTTATTGCATACTATTTAGCGGCATTTATAATAGTCGTTATTGTATAATATTTAGCGGCATTTATTTGGATTTTTACCAACCGCCAGAATAAATGCCGCTAAAACTTTTAGCGACCCTGCCAATAGCGGCAATTGTTAAAATTGCCACAAAATATTTTAGCGGCAATTGTAATTGCCGCTAATTTAAAAAATAATCGCCGCTAAAACATAGTTTTGTTGTAGTGAGTGTTCATTGCCAAGAACAGTCGAATTATAAATCACAGCAAATATATCGATATAAAGTATCTTGTTATGAAAGAATACGACAAGAAGAAGTTGGATATCTAACACATTGAGACCAAAATGATAATTGTTGATCCTATGACTAAAGTATTAGGTATCTTTGCATTTACAATTTAAGTACTTTCTTCTTATATAAAGACTTTAGCGACTATTCTTATTTGAGTAAGAACATATTTTGGTTTTTACACATATGCGTATAAAGTTATCTTCTGTACATTAAAATATTATTGTGCACTAAAGTGGGACTCTGAGTTGAACTTATAATAAGTTCATACAGTTGTAACTCATTAAGTTATTTGATTAAGAAATACGTGGTTTTAATACATGGAAAGGAGTGTTCATCTTTTGGAATATAACTGCTATTATCAAAGTATTGTGATTGCTTAGTCGAGTAGGAGATTTCGACCGTATAATTTAGTTGATACCTAATAAAGTTTTGCATCGCTTATACGGTATAAATATATCATTAGGCTAAATGGTAGAATGTTGGATGTGGCCCATGCGATTTATTAAAGGTGATCTTTAAAGATACATTCGGTCTATTCAAATCGATCTATAAAGACACGATAGATCTAACGGTTAGGATGTAGTTGAACACGTTTTTGATGGACGGACGTGATTTAACATCCTTACATCAAGTTATATATAAATATATAAGGGGCAATTGCTTATATACCCCTGAAAAGTTCTCGACTTTTCGATTTACCATTCTTAGAAGGCTAATATTGAAAATACCCTTTCTACATTCCAAACTATTTCTAATATACCTCTAGATTTAAAATTTGTTAATTAACTCTGTTATCTTTGTAAAATTACTATTATGCCCGTTCAAATATACCCTTCCACCATCACTGACTTTCTTATTTGCCCTTAAAGTCAGGGGCACAAAAAGTATTTTGACTTTTGGTCTTTTCCAATATACCCCTCTACCGTCACCAATATTTCTTATTTGCCCTTAAGTTAAGGGCAAAATTGGTATTTTAATTTTTTTTAACTGTGGTAGATATTTAACTCACATTTAACCCAAGTTAACTTAACAGGAGATAACTGCGGAGGTATTTTGCAATAACGGTGGAACATATAAGGGGTATTTTAGAAAGAAAAAAAAAAGTAGGGATAAATTGAATATTTTCAAACGTATGAGGAGTATATAGGCAATTATCCCAATATATAATATATAGAAGTTCCAGTCAAATCCTAATCCTAATTTTTGTGACGGCTCAATCTCCGATGATAAGAGAATTAGACTCGAAACATTCCGCTCTTTTGCAGATTATGAACGAGGACGAATCATGAGCAAGAAACGCCGTTTACAATTCGGTATAGAAATCGAAATCATGACAGAAAAGTACGATCTTAATTTCTTATAAAGTTTAACAATTCTTCTTTCCTAATTTGTTGTTTGGAACATTAATGAGATTTTAATCGGCTTGAAAGGATTTGCTAGGATATCTAGTAATGCAAAAATATTCCTGTGCAGTTTATATGATTATGTAGCTAGGATTTAGTAAAATTTACTTGCTATTAGTGATGATATATTAAAGTCAAATTTATTTCCATTCAGTATTTGGTCTCTTCTCTCATATTTCACTCCAACCACATATATATTATAGGTAAACTTCAAATACCACTCCTATGGTTTCGCATTTTTCCACTTTAATATCCAGTAGTTTAAAGTGTATCAGTGTAGTAGTATGTGGTTTCATTTTTCTCATTTCATCAGCTCCTTTGTTAACTTTTGGTTAAATTATATACAAAAACTTTAGATACCCTACTTATAATTTATCGAATATTTACTTTAGTACCATTTAGTTTTAACTTTGTCACTGATTTAATAAAAAAAATTATAATAGGGAATAATAGAAAGAGAAAAATAAAATTATAGGGTACGAAAGTAATACACTTTAAACCATAAGCTACTAAAGTGAGAAAGTGCGAAACCACATGGATAGCGATTGAAATTTTTTCTATAATTTATTGAATATTCATTTTAGTATCTTTTAGTTTTTTACTTTGTCACTGATTTAACGAAACAAATTAATAGAAAAAATAATAAAAAGAGAAAAATAAAATTACAAGATACGAAAGTAATACACTAGCTTTAAAGCATAAACTACTAAAGTGAGAAAGTACGAAATCAATGTAGTATTTAAAGTTTTTTCTATATTATATCATGTTATGTTGTATGCGACCTTCTTATAGTGGGAAATCGATTTGCTAAATTAAAAATTAATATGTGATGGATAGTTTGCGGTGCACAAACTTCCGAATAAACCAAACACAAGTAACGGCCTTTCCTCTTTATAAATAATTGCTGTGTTAAATAAAAAAGAAAAATTCCAAAATGGATACCCTAATGTCAAATAGCTTCAGAAGTTTGGACCGCCTTGTCGGCTAAATTATAAAGAGCTTTCATGAAGTTTAGTGCTTGTCTCAAATAATTTCACGCATAAAAGATTACAACAATTAGTCTTTTATAATTTGTTTTTTGTTATCTTAAATAGATCTACCTATTAGAGATAATTATTAAATTCATCTATAAAGTTTTATAAAATTAAATTTGTAAAGAAAGTTATTTTTATGTAATGCAATAGAAAATTTTCTTTGATTTAAACTTTTTATATATTTTTTGAATTACAAATTGAATAGATGTTGACATGCAGAACAATATAACATGCCAACTCAATCATTTTAATAAAGTTTTACAGCCTATTAACAAATTTTTCATCAATATATATTTGAGAAGGTGACAAAGTGTAGAGTAGTAATTTAGTAATTAATATAATATTTAATGCAAGAGTAAATTGGGACTAGCGCTAAAGTGCAAATGGGCATTTTTTACTTTAGCCAAAATTTTTAAATAGTTTGAGGACCAAATTAATAGTGGTCTAATAGTTGGGGGAGTAATAGTGCAATCTATACTTTCCGATTTGGATTCCCTATATCTGGTCCCCTGCCACTGAGCCATTTCCTTTATAGAGAAACANAGCTTAGTGATCAAGCAAAGTCCAAGTGGAAGTAAGTCGGGTTTTGTTTTTGAACACACGTCAGTGACCGCGATGCTGAGAGTGGTGGAGAGAGAGAGAGAGAGAGAGAGAGAGAGAGAGGGAGGGGGTTGGAGAGAGAGAGAGAGGTGACAAGGGCATCGTGGTATCCCCAGATAAGAATAAGCGATAAGCGAATCTCTAGCTAGTAGAGGGAGCAGAGCAGAGGCCGAATGAAGGGCCCGAACAACGCGAAGCTGATCGTGCTCCACCCGTCCCTCCACAAGGGGTGCGGGGGCGGGGGCGGCGGCGGCGGCGGCTCTTTTCTCGTATCGATCCACCGGCTGTGGGTCATCGCCTTCGTCTCCTTCTCGGCCTTGGCCTCCCTCCTCCTCACCCTCCTCTCCCGCCACCCCGCCCACCGCCTGCCCCCGCACCCCGCCATGCCCATGCCCATGCCCGGCGGCTCCTCCTCCTGCCAGCCGGCGCTCTCCCCGGTCGTCTTCGACGCCCTCCTCCACTACGCCGCGTCCGCCTCCGCCTCGGCCAACTCCAGCGGCGGCCGCATGGCCGAGGCCGACCTCCGCGCGGCGGCCGGCGTGGTGTGGCGGCGCGCGCCCTGCAACCTGCTGGTGTTCGGGCTGGGCGCCGAGACGCCGCTGTGGCGCGCGCTGAACGCGGGCGGGCGCACCGTGTTCCTGGACGAGAACGAGTACTACGTGGCCCACATGGAGTCGCTGCTGCCGGGGCTGGAGGCCTACGACGTGGCCTTCGCCTCCTACGCCCGCGCCCGCGACCTCGGCCGCCTGCTGTCGGTCGCCCGCGCCGCCCGCGCCGCCGAGTGCCGCCCCGTCCAGGACCTGCTCTTCTCCGACTGCCCCCTCGCCCTCAACGACCTCCCCAACCACCTCTACGACGTCGCCTGGGACGTCATCCTCGTCGACGGCCCGCGCGGCAACGACCCCGCCGCCCCCGGCCGCATGGCCCCCATCTTCTCCGCCGCCGTCATGGCGCGCTCCCGCAAGGGCAAGGACGCCGACGTGCTCGTCCACGACTACGACCGCGAGGTCGAGCGCGCCTGCTCCCAGGAGTTCCTCTGCGAGCAGAACCGCGCCGCTGCCACCTCCACCCCCACCCTCGCCCACTTCGTCATCCGCGCCGCCGCCGCCACAGCCGCAGCCGGCACCGGCGCCTTCTGCACCAACTCCACCGCCCCCTCCTTCTAGGCCAAGTATAGAATTTGCTCAGACTGTAGGACTCTTCCAACTTTCTCCAATATGCGCTCCGAATTTTATTTCTCTTAAGTCGAATTAAATTTTTTCTTAATTAATTTGTTAAATGCGATGGCTGTATCAGCCATCAGCCGCTACTAGTCGAGAGAACCTACTGTTACATCAAATGAGGAAACATGCGTTTATCCATCGCACTAGATTAACCAATCATTAGTTTTTTTTTTTTTAAAAAAAAAAATCTTATCTAATCAACGAAAAGAAAAAATAGATTAAAAAACTTTGGAGGTTGACGGATTGTCTCAGCAAAGAAAGGCAAATAGTTGAGGGGTTCTAAATTCCTAATAAATTTCTTATATTCGACGGGGTTACTTGTATATTTTTGTCGCCTTTATAGTTGTAGGTAGCTCAGCTCAACCGTGCCCCTTCCATTTTCTTTTAATTTGTAATTATTATTCGTCAAATGCTTGTTTTGCTTTCCCAAATTTGTACCTATATAGAGTATTGGAGTGTGATGCTGAAGATACTTTGGTGCTGGAAATTTCAAAATGTTTTAGTAATTAAATTTAGTAAAATAATTGAGCATATCTTTTTCTTTCCGCTGTTTAATTTTTTGTCTGTTTCAAACTTTTCAAACTTCAATGAGCATATCCTTATATAATAGACGGAGAGATAGATAGTGCAGAGGAATATGAGTTTATGGAGGTATATTCTTATTAGGTTTCTTTTTTTAGTTTGTTCCAAATATATGTTCTTTCTGCGTGAATAAAAATTTAGTAGGAACAATTCCAATGATATATTTATCGAACACACGAAGTAAGTAAATGATGAATTTAATAATTAACCTTAAAAACTTGCCTATTAAATTTTTATTTGCACGACATTCACTTCAAAATATGAAGTAGAAAAGGAAAAAAAAAAAAAAAAAACAGTTCCGACAGTGGGATGCCATGTGTGTTGATTAGCCCAAATTTGCTATGTTTGTCATTGAATGTCGCTTTAATATGAAATTAGGGTAATTCCGAATGGAGAATGTTTAATTTTTTTATTTCCCTATTTTGAGTAGAGACTGTTGGCGTTGCGCTTTTGGTTCTCCGGAACTTTATTAGTGTACTAGTCTCAAAGAATCTTCGCCGCGGTATGCAAGAATGATGTTTTCTTATATTACTAATGTGTTGGTATATATTATGATGTAAAATATTTTTAATTGATTCATATATAGGATAGGGCTACTATATTTTTATGAGTATATAGTGTCACGCTCCGAGACCGCTATCAATTTGATCCGGTTCGGACGCGTGGAACAGACGCTGGACGGACAGCACTTCTCCTGTCCGCCCAAGACTAAGCATCAAGATTGTGTACAACAAACGCCGAGGAAAACAACTTGAAATACATCCACAATCAACAACTACCGCGAGAGTACCCCCAGTGCTAAACAAGTAAGAGCAAGCATCACAAGCATACACGAGTGAACAAAAAGAGATACTCTATCTATTACATCACATACAATATTTAATACTTACATTCTTCCAAAATGTGTACATAAGATCATTCAACTCTCCAAAGGCACCTCACAACCTATACATCATCTACACTCATGTACATAGGTAACTCTAATGCAAAAGGGAAGGAAAGCTACTACACTAGGGCGCGATGCCCTTACCACGATCTTCGCCCGGCGCACTCGAGCTCGGCCCTGCAACAAAGTGGGGTGAGAACTATTGTCCATAGTTTCCAGTGATTTCGGTCGCCGACACCGCCGATCTCCCCACTAGGTCTAAACAGGCATAGGCAGATAGATAGATAGATATAGAAGCAACAATAGCATAGTAAGAAAGTATGCAAGTAATCTACTATGCTTCAATCCACTATAATGAATACATGCACTACATAGTATAAGGCTAGCTATCATACTACCAAGGTTTTAAGTGCCGCCCGTGCCATGCGGCACGGGGGCGTGACGTACCGTGCCCCCAAGAAGGGGGCATGGTACAGAGGGGGTCTCGGACCCCCCTCTGTCTCGCGGCACGCACATGCGTGCCGCTCGAGACAAAGCGGTACGCAGGTGCGTGCCGGGAGCACGTATCGTGCGTACCGCTTTTTTTTTTTTTTTTTTTTTTTTTTTCTTTTTTTTTCCTTTTTGGCTTTTTCTTTTTTCTTTTGTTCTCTAGGGTATCGAGTCCCCCTTGGACTACTTACATTGTCTTTTTAATTGACATATCCGATCAACAGACATCCATTTTTTCTTCGCAATATATTTTTTTCAAAATTTGTCGCACCGCGAAGCTTTCGGTGAATCAAGAGAACAAAAATCGATCTCCTAAACAAATTTTGATAAGATATTTTTAAAAAACAAAAAATATAGATGTAATATCGGGAATATATGGCTTTCTCACAATACCAATAATATTTATATCAATATTGTCAAATAAATCTTGTATTTTCATATGATAATATGCCATATGATCAAACGCGACGATCTATGTCGAATTAAGTAGTCATCTCTATATAAAGATGTAAATTTAAATAATTATTATACTTGTGAATTTTATTATTGTATTTTAATTTCTATTTTACATCAAGTATAGTTGTATTTTACTTGCAAAAAGCTTACATGTATGTTAATTAATGAGTATAGTAAGATATATAGTAAATATTCATTATTATTTATTTAAATATTTCAAAATAACATTATAAGAATTTATTGGAACCAAAAAAACTGAAATAAATCCGTGCCAAAGCGTACCAGTAGGAGATCATGCGTATCTATCGGCACGCAAGCGTGCCTGTGCTGTACCGTGCCAGGGACATAACGGTACGCCCCCGTGCCACGGCACTTTAAACCTTGCATACTACTATGTTCAACTATAATGCTATTCATTACATTACCCAATCACTTGGCTAGCCCAAGGGCTCGTCCTCAACTCACGTCTCAATCCCATAGGTGAGGAGTCCCAAGCCGCTCGACTCACCCGAGACCGCCTGCGGAAAGCCAGCTACTGCCGTCACGTGTGACTAAACCTCCGGAGTGCACGGCTTGTGTGGAGCGACCACGACAAGCATAAAACAGGGTACGCGAGCACGATCCAATCCTCGTCAACTAAGGATACCCTACCAACTAGGGTAACATCATCATGAAAATCCGAGTATCCCTATACTCAACATGGTAGTGTTTCGACTGCGCTAAGTTCTTATGCCACACATCATATGTTCAACATTATCTAGATGCCACTCGTTCTTGTTTAAGTGTTTCCAATACACTAGTTTATACATCACTAGGTTTTCATCCACATAGGGCACATTCACCATTTATCATCTCATTATAGGGTTCCAAGTCACATTATGTAAACCTCATGCATACTAGATTCAAGTGCCAAGCAAACAACACTACACTACCACTAGCATGCAAGAATATGTAACGACCATCTAAGCACTCTATAATGCAAGATCTCGATATGCACATTTAATCAACAATGAAAGTTAGACATAGGGAGCAGTTCAACTGCTTCGGGATGACGCCACCCACCTCTTAGCGACGTAGCGAGGTCGGGAATTCGATTTCGCGATCTCTAGTCACCGCCTCGACCTCTCGGGTGGAAACAAAGCCGAAACGCCCTCCCATTGGCGATATCTCCGCACTGGCTCGACGAATCTCCGAACCGTTGCCGCCAACGGGCTTACACACCTAGCAATTAGGTTCATATACAACCAATTTAGATCAAAACCCATTATCTCCCAAAACCCCTATTTGGAGCCGTAGGTTTCAACCAATGGAAGAATCCATTGTTCTAGCTCTAGATTCATGCATAAAATATCTATTAGGCATGCTAGAATCCCATCCAAACCATTTCTAGAGTATAAGAACCTAAACCCTAGAAGATGCTATTAGAGAAGGTTAAAGCTTACCTCAAACACCTAGCTCCAAGCTTAAGGAAGAAGATGAAGAAGATAACCCTTCTTCTTATCTCAAGTTCCACCAACTCCTTCTCCCCCTCTCCACCTTGAAGAGAGAGAGCAAAACAGCTTAGAGAGAGAGAGAGAGAGAGAGAGAGAGAGAGAGAGAGAGAGAGAAGTGTTTAAGTTCTTGGTTGGGGAAGAAATGAGGGGAGAGAGAGTGCAACACTCTCATATAGCCTCCACTTATGCTACAAATGCATAAAAACCCATTAACTTTGCCAACATCACATAGCCCATTTCTGGGCATCTCGGGCTACGGGGACCGGTCCCCCAAGGGAGGGACCGGACCCCGAGAGCGAAACTGCAAAAGAGCAGATTTTCTGCTCCAATCTCAGCTTACGGCAACCGGTCCCTCAGCTGAGGGACCGGACCCCGAGAGCTCCAATTTTCTGCTAAGTGCAGAATTTCCCCAAACTGCTCTCCGAAGTCCTCCCTAATGCACTTTATGCATTTTCGACGTCTTCGGACTTTCCGAAGCATACCCCATCGACAATTGGTCGATTTAAATCAAAGTTCAACTCTCGGATTCGAGAATTTACTTCCTTACATATAGAGCCCTTCATACTCATAAGTTATTTTCAATGATGGTGCTTCCGAATCGACGACCCGTTCCGTTAAATATGATCTAGAGTATTTGAAACTTCTAGAGAATAAATTTTGTAATTTTTCGAAATCATAATAAAGTTCATCAAAGGGGTATAAAATGAACGGTCAAAATCGAACGACGTCTTAAAAATGGATGATCGGATCTTTCAATTTATGATCGGAGTTATTGATCTTTACCTTTGTAGTAAATGGAATTTTCGATCAAAAATTCAACCGATTTCGATTATTTTACATCGTTAAACTAGCAAACATACCGGCCGTTTAAAACTGTCAATTTTGTGACCTTTTGATCGTCAGGTAAATGATGTTGAAAAATTATAAAATTTGATTTCTAGACGTTTTAAATGCTCTAGATAATATTTAACGGCATGGATCGTCGATTCGGAAGCTCTATCATCGAAAACAACTTATGACGATACGAGGGCGATTAATCATAAGAGTATAGGAGACGGACTATTCTATATATATATATAATTATATATATATAGGAGACGACTCATATCATATATATATAATATAAATATATTATATTATTAATATATTATATATATATATATATATATATATAATAGGAACTAGGCGTACTATACTATCTGTGTAGCCACGGAGCGCTCGTGCCTATCAGAGTGTTTTCGATGATGCGCGGCTTCCAAATGTGATGATCGGCTCCGTTAGAGTTGATCTACACTTATTGAAAAGTTGTTAGAAAACTAAATTTCATAATTTTTTCGGGGCCCATTTTAAATTGTATTTTGAGATCTTTTGATCACTAATTCAATGAGGGGTTGTCGAAAAAATCTAAATTTAGTTTTAATACTTTCAATAGTGTAATTAAGTCTAACGGAGCCATCGATCGATTTGAAGCTACATCATCCGAAAAAACTTGGTAAGACGGAGCGCTCGCGTACGTGCCGTAGGCATATAGCCGGAACTCTCTCTCTCTCTCTCTATATATATTATATATATATATGTATGTATTACATATATATGTATGTACTGAAAACATATATACATATATATGTATGTACAGTACATGGTATATGTATTACATAACAACTATTATGGTATATATATACATACATATATATATATATACATACATATATATATATATATACATACATATATATATATATATATATTGTCACGCCCCGGGACCGATACCAATTTGGGCCGGCCCGAGCACGTCAAACAGACGCCGAACGGACAGAGTTTTTCCTGTACGCCCATGGCTCATCATATGTACAATTTCAAACAAGAAGTGCACTAGTGAAAACATACAGATACGGCTTACACGAGGGTAAGCAATAGCCATGAGTGAAAAAAAAGAAACTAAACATTCACTTGTACTATGATTCAATTTAGATCATATACATTAAGTCCAACTTGTACATTTTCATATTTCTTACATTTCATTACATCATTTCTTTCTTACATCACATTTACCTCAAAAGAGAACTTTACTTCTTTTCTTTACATCATTAATCATCAAATACAAAAGATGATAAAGGGGTAACTACTAACAAAATACAAGCCCGACTGGGGTAGCCTCTGACTAAGGCGCGATACCTTTACCGTGGTCGGTTGCCGGCTTGCTCGGTCCCGTCTCTGTGGAAATAGTGGGGTGAGAACTACAACAAAGTTTCCAGTGGGTTCGGCCTCAATCTCACCGACTTTCCCACTAGGACTAACTCAGGCATAATAGAAAGGAAAAGCTGCATATAGTAACCAATCTATAATATGATGCTAATATGTCTGAACAATAAGCAGGAAATATGCTCAACATTAACATATGCAGATTATGCAAGTTCTTTTATTCTTTGCACTTTACACTTTGTCTTTGTTCTTTGTTCTTTACTCTTTGTTCTTTAATCTCAAAGCTAACTTGGGGGTTTCGCCACATTAACTTGCTTCACATTAAGTCCATTATCGCGGGCCCTCAGCTTCCTCCCGCTAAGATCGTCCTTCGGGTTTACTCCAACCCGTGATGCAAAAACTCCGGAGCGCATCGCCCGAGGGGGAGCGACCACCCTCGAGCACGGAACTCATAGCAAGTATGATCGAATCCTTAACTCAAAGGATTGTATGTTCAATCTTGACTTTACACTAACTCTAGTGTTCTTTACATTACTTTATGTTGCTACTCTAACAATCATTATTCTTTACCTTTCTTTTACTTTTGCTAATTCTAGCAATCATGTTCTTTACATTTCTTTACTTTTGGCTATCTTTAGCATTCATGTTCTTTACGCCCCACTTTGTTTTCACTTTAGTCATTATCATTATTCTTTACATCACATTGATTCTTTGCCTCACACTAACTCTAGTGTCACTTTACTTTACATTATCAAATGCCACTCGATCTATGTCTCATGGTGTCACTCTGTTCTTTCGCCTCACTTTGGTACTCACATTTTCTCTCATGCATACATATATAGGGTTTTTGACATTCATAAGGTTATTAACCATCACATTACGCAAGTTGTACTCACAATCATGCAACATCACATTTTTATCATTGCTTTACCCTAAAATGCATGCAACAATGTATATACATATGCTCAATTGAAGGACGCATTAGGCATAGAGAAAAGTTCAACGAGTTTGAAAAGCACCACCCACCTCGTAGGTTCTCAAAGGTGCTCTGACGATTTTCTTGGGATTTTTAGACTCCTCGTTCTTCACCTGCGGCAAAATGAAGCCAACTTAGGCCATTTTGCCCATAACTTTACATTGGCTTTTCGTAATGTTAATCCGAGCGCACCAACGCGTCGGAAATGCCCCCAATTAGGTTTTAGAGGGTCAATTTCACTTAGAAATCCCTATGAGCAAAAGCCCCAATTTGGATGCCCTAGCTCTGTAGCATAAGAAAACCTAGGGTTTGATCTCATTGGGAAGCAAAAGTAGCTTAATTCTACTCTAGAAAGTCCATTACAACCATCTTTAGTTCAATCCAAACCCTAGTTTGGATTCTACCATGAGAGGAGTCAAGCTCACCTTCAATCTTCACCCATTTCACTCATGTCATGGTCTTGATCCCAAAAGAAGCAAAAAGAAAGCTTCAAATACTCTAGAGGTTCTATAAAAACCATTCTTAGCCTAATCCAAACCCTAGTTTGAGATTTACCATGAGAAGGGGCAAGGCTTATCTCTAAGCTTGCTCCTTTTCGAAGCTAGAGAAGGAGAGGAGAGAGTTGCTCCAACTCTTCTTCTTGTTCCCCACCTTCTTCTCCTTCTTTTCCTTCTTTTCCTTTGTCTTCTTCTTCTCCTCGTTTTCTAGAGAGAGAAAGAGAGAAGAGAGTGTGAGGGGGAGTGGAATGAGAGAAAAGCCCTCATATCCCTCATACTATACTCTATGGATTGCAAAATTGCTGTTAAACCCCTCAACTTTCACTCTTTCACACTGCCTGGACTGGGCAGTTCACGCATGCGGGGACCAGTCTCTCCATCAGGGATCGGTTCCCGTAGCTCATCCCAGTGGCAGCCGAGGCTCCCGCGCAATGCGACCGGTCTCTCTTGGGGGACCGGTCTCTCAGGCAGGGATCGGTTCCCGAAGCCTGCCTTCTCAGGACTTAGCCGATTTTCAGCTTTCCTCAGTCTTCACGCATCCTTCAGGGACCGGTCCCCGAGAGCACAAAACATACAGAATGCAGATTTTGAATCTTTAAGCTCTCGACGACCTCCAACAATGCACTTTTGCTCATTTCAACACCTTCGGACTTTTCGAAGTGTACCATCCTCGCACTTTGGTCAATTTGACTAAAGTTTGATATTTATTTTTCGAATTTTCGGTATATCACACACACACACACACACACACACACACACACACACATATATATATATATATATATATATATTCCGGCTACTATACTATCGATAGTTCCAAACCCTTGGTACTATTGAGTTTTCTACCGTTAGATCTACCCTTTGATCATTTCCACCCGTTAGATTATACTATTAAACAAACCACCCACTCAACCCTAGGGGACCACTATCAATTTAACCGGGGACCACTATCATCCTAACCGCACATCTTTTGTTCCAACGGCCGAAAACTCAATAGTACCAAGGGCTTGGTACTATTGATAGTATAGTAGCATAATTCATTCTCTCTCTCTCTCTCTCTCTCTCTCTCTCTCTCTCTCTCTCTCTATATATATATATATATATATATATATATATACATGATTAGTCAATTTGCCAACTTATTAACATCTTATATTGGCAATATTGTGGGGACTATACCGACCGTTTCTAGCGCAAGTGGCAAAGGTCTTAGTGGTTGATGTTAAAACTTTATAAGAAACTAGAACCGTACCTTCTGTCATGATTTCGATGTCTGTATCTGATTTGTAGGCAGCGGTTCTTGCTCTTGGTTCATCCTCGTTTGCGATCTGCAAATAAAAAGGGATGTTTCGAGTCTAATTCCCTTGTCCCCGATGGAGCCGTTACAGAAAATTGAATTAGGGTTAGACCGGGACTCCCATATGTTACATATTTATATATAACTTGATATAAAAATGTTAAATCACATCCCTCCATCAAGGACGTGTCCAGATATATTCTAACCAAGATCTACAGTATCTTTATAAATCGACTTAAATAGATTAACTGTATCTTTATGGATCGCCTTGAATATATCACGTGGGCGACATCCAACTCCACTTGGCCTAGTGATATATTCATTACTGTATAGGCGATACAAAACATTATTAGGTACCAACTAAATTGTACAGTCAAAATCTCCCACTCGACCAAGAAATCACGATACTTTGATTAAAGTAGTTATGCCCCAAAAGATGAACACTCCCTTCCATGCATCAAAAGTACGCATTTCTTAATCAAATAACTTTATGAGTTACAACCGTATGAAAACTTATTATAAGTTCAACTCAAAGTCCCACTTTAGTGCGCAATAATACTTTAATGTACAAAAGATAATGTTATACACATATATGCAAAAACCAAAATGTGTTTTTATTCAAATAAAAATAGTCTTTAAATTCTTTATATAAGAAGAAAACACTTAAACTGTAAATTGACTCAAGATACCCATATAATCAATATGATCCTTGAATTTGTTTGTCGGCAATGCTTTAGTTATAGGATCAGCAATCATCATCTCGGTCCCAATGTGTTGGATATCTACCTTCTTCTTTTCGTATTCTTTTACAGGAAGATACTTTATATCGATATGTTTGTTACGATCTGTAATTCGACTATTCTTTGCAAAGAACACTGCTGCAGGTTGTCGCAATAAATCTTAATTGGCCTTGTAATAGGCTGAATTTTGATTAGAAGCTAATGGTGATCAAAGTGGTCACAATAATGCAAAAATGGAAATTAAGTGTTTCTAAACTTAATTAGTAGCTTGAGAATGGTATTTGACAGGTTTTGGAAGTGTGAGGATAGACACGAATGGAATCGAAGTGGTTAAAGACCTCCAATTACTATTAGTACTTGAAT
>NC_033622.1:7927695-7929317 GCF_001540865.1 Ananas comosus
AGGCAATTTGAACTAGATCTCATAAACTTCGCCGATCGACGATTCGAAAGTCGCAACATCGAAAACGAGCTGGAAGCACGGAAGGCTCCGTGCTTCCGATAGCATAGTAGCCTCACTCTCTCTCTCTCTCTCTCTATATATATATATATATATGAGTTGGACTGGGCTACTATTAGTTGCAAAATCCCATTGTTGCTACCAGTTTTTTAGCCTTTGGATCAACTCTTTTCATTATTTCTAACCATTGGATTAAATACTATAACCCACTAGAGACCACTCAACCCTAGGGGGACCACTCAACTCTAACCAACTAATATCATCCATACCCTACAATTTTTCATCCAAGGGTTAAAAACTTGATAGCAAAAAGAGCGTTTTACTATTAATAGTATTCCAGCCTAATTCTATATATATATATATGAGTCCGGCTACTATACTATCGATAGTAGCAAGCCCTTGGTATTATTGAGTTTTCTACCGTTAGATCTACCCTTTGATCATTTTCACCCATTAGATTATACTTTTAAACCAACCACCCACTCAACCCTAGGGAACCACTATCAATTTAACCGGGACCACTATCATCCCAACCGTACATCTTTTCATCCAACGGCCGAAAACTCAATAGTACCAAGGGCTTAGTACTATTGATAGTATAGTAGCATAATTCTCTATATATAGAGTTGAGCTAGAATACTCTCAAAAGCACCAAATGAGTGGTGCTTTTGAGTTTTTAACCATTGGATGAAGAGATGTAAGATTGAGATGATGGTGGTAGGTGGTGGTAAATAGTGATAGGTGGAATAGTGTATGATCCAAAGACTATTAGTAATCAAGGAGTAGATCCAAGGGCTAGAAATTTAGAACCACCAAGAGCTTGGTGCTTCTAAAAGTATTCTAGCTCAATTATATATATATATATATATATATAGTCCTGCTACTATATGAGTACGGTCGCCTTCGTACTCATAAGTTGTTTTCAATGATAGAGGTTCCAAATTGCGATCCATACCGTTAAACGTTATCTAGAACATTTAAAGCTTCTCGAAATCAAATTTTATAATTTTTTGATATCATTTACCTTACGATCAAAAGCTCACAAAGTTGACAATTTTTAACGGCCGGTATGAGATATTTGCTAGTTTAATGGTGTAAAAGAATTAGAATAGATTGCATTTTTGATAGAAAATTATATTCACTACCTAAATAGAGATCAATAACTCCGATCTTAAATTGAAGGATCCGACCATCCATTTTTAGGATGTCGTTCGATTTTGACCGTTCATTTTATACCTGCTTGATGGACTTTATAATGATTTTGAAAACTTACGAAATTTATTTTTTAGAAGTTTCAAATACTCTAGATCATGTTTAACGGTGTGGATCGTCGATTCGAAAACCCCAACATTAAAAACAACTTATGAGTACGAAGGGCTTTATACTCATAAGAGTATAGTAGCCCTACTATATATATATATATATATATATATATATATATATATATATAGAGTGTGTCTATGTCTATATATATATGTATATGTATGTGTATAAATATATGTGTATATATATACACATATATATATAGAGTTCGGCTACTATACTCTTATAAGTACGATCACCCT
>NC_033622.1:7929342-8030247 GCF_001540865.1 Ananas comosus
TTGAACATGATCTATATCACTTGAAGTATCTAGAAATTAAATTTCAAATCTTTTCAACATCATTGACCTAATGATCAAAGTGTTTCAAAATTTGTAATTTTAAGAGTCGATATGAGGCGTTTTCTTGTTTAACGGTGTAAAGTAATAATATCAATTGAATTTTTGTTAGAAAATTCTTCAAACTATTTAGAACAAGATCTATACTCTCGATCTTGATTACAAAATTCCTATCATCACTTTTTAGAGGATATTCATTTTTAGTCATTCATTTTTACGCCCACTTGATGAACAAGAGAACAATATCGAAAAAGTATGAAATTTGATTTCTAGATACTTCAAGTGGTATAGATCATTTTCAACGGTACCGATCGTCGATTTGGAGGCTCCATCATCGAAAACAAATGGGTGGCAACATAGCCCGTTTTCTACTGATAGTATTCTAGCTCAACTCTCTCTCTATCTCTCTCTCTCTCTATATATAGAGGCTACTATACTATCAATAGTACCGGAGCTCTGGTAGTATAGTCTTGTTTTCGATCTTAGAGTGTTCAAATTAACGATCCACACCGTTAAATATGATCTAGGGTATATGAAGTTCTTAGGAATAAAATTTTAGTTTTTTTCGACATCGTTTACGTAGGAAATAAATTATGTCAAAATGGACGGTGAAAAATTGAATAATCTTTAAAATTTGAGCATAGAACTTTTAAATTCAAGATCAAGAATATTAACCTTAATCTAGATAGTTTAAAGTATTTTCCACCAAAATTTGAAGAAATTTGGATTTTTCTACACCGTTAAACTCCAAACTCGCCATAGTAGCCATTGAAAATTGATAATTTTGAAATGGTTTGATCATAAAGTAAACTATGTCGAAAAATATAAAATTTTATTTCTAAAATCTTTAAATACCCTAGATCAGTTTTAACGATGTGGATCGTTGATTTGAACACCCGAAGATCGAAAACGGGACTATAGTACCGGAGCCCCGTGTCACAGACAAAATGTTTCCCGCTGACTTCTCCTTGACAGTGGCCCAAATCTGCTAGCGAAACAGGTTGAAAATGGGTTGAATCGGGTTGTCAAGGAGACCCAAACCCAACCCTCTGTGGGGAGACAAAGGGTTTTGTAACTTCTTCCATCAATGATGGAAGCTCAATGGTTATGAAACTCTCATGAGTTATGGGGTGACTTTTGGACTTATGGCTCATTATGAGGGTGAGTTAATGTGTCTCATAATGAGAGAGTTAGTGTGTGCCTAGGTTCAATGTATATAGGAGCATATAAATAGTGGGGTTTGGCTAAGGTCAAAACACACAAGAGAGATTGTGTTTATAGGTTGTAATTCTCTTTTTCTAAGTAGTGGAGTACTTAGTTTTTTTTTAGTGAACCTCTGCCTCTCTCTCTTTGTCATTCCCTTTGCATACTTAGTCGTAGGACGCGACGGTCCGGACTTGCAATAGGGACAAAGGCTTGTCTATCTTCGAGCAGGAAAGGTGGGCGCCGCACGTGCTTTGCGAACAAAAACGCTAAGGCAGTGACAGTTGGTATTAGAGCCGGTTCGAGCAAGGAACCATGTCGACATCCGATGCGGGAGTTGTTGACGTTGGGGGCGACCCTCCAAAGCAGCCCTCCAAGCGAAGCAAGAGCAAGGACCCTCAGCGAATCACAAGGGATTCGGCGTCATTGGAGGACCGCCTTGTGCTGTTGGAGGACATCATCGCAAAAATGGGTGAAAGGTACACCGAAATGGCTGATACCTTTAACTCATTCAACGAAGATGTCCACAGCATGGAGGAAAGCGTCACTACTGCCATGGAGATATTTCGAAGCGAAATCGAAAAGCTCCAAGCCAACATGAAGAGTTGTGACGAGGAGCGAAAGAAACTGATCGATGAGCTTGTTGCTCGAGTCGACGAGGTCGAGGACCTCAAGACAAGAGTAACGATCCTTGAGAAAGCGGTGGCGCGTGGCCACGAACCCCAAAGAGAGTCCGCTTCGAAGGTACGTATTCCTGAGCCTCAAAATTTCAGGGGTACCCACGATGAGAAGGAAATCGACAATTTTCTGTGGTACATGGAGTGCTACATCAAGGCGTTACGGCTCGACGACGAGGAGGAGAAAGTCCAGATTGCGTCCATGTACCTTGCTGACGACGCGATGCTGTGGTGGCGTCGACTTTCTGCAGAGGCCGAGAAGGGCCAATGCCAACTGAAGACATGGGAGGACTTTGTGCGCGAGCTCAAGACGCAGTTCTACCCCGAGCACGTCGAATATTTTGCGAGGAGGCAACTTCGATGGCTCAAACATTCGAGAACCTTGAAGGAGTATGTCCAAGAGTACTCGAAACTGATGTTGGCGATCACCAACATGGCCGATGAGGATCGGCTATTCTTCTTCCTAGATGGCCTTCAGCCATGGGCGAACAAGGAGCTCGTGGCGCGAGACGTGAAGGACCTGAACTTCGCGATTGCTTTGGCGGAGAAGTTGCCCGAGCGGGAGCGAACCGAGGGCGATCGAGGTGAACCACCAAAGGCGAGCGAGGCCAAAGGTGGGGGAGAGCACCACGATCCAGGGGGCGCGAAGGGGCACAAGCCAAACCGTGATGCGAGAAGGCAATGGCAGAATCCCGCCCCGCCACCTGCAACGATCTCGTGCTATGTTTGCGGCGAGAATCATTGGGCGCGGTGTACGGAAATGTATGCATCTACATGTGCATTTAATGCAGCGAAAATAAATTTTATTTATAAAATATGATCCAATCATGTATACTTTAATATCATAATATTTATGATATTAGAATATATATGTACCAAGATCATCTCGTGTGACACACAAAATTATTATTCTAATCTAATTAGAAGAAGGGTTCGAATTTCAACCTGTGCAAATTACCGAAATTATTTCACGGTTGATGTGGATCTGAACTTCTGGTCCTTTGAGCCGCACAAGTGCTCGGCCTCTACGTGTATCCACACAAGGCTGCTCCGGGATCTGTGCTTCACACAATCACAGTGTAATCTCGAAACTCCTTTCGTAATTTTTTGTGTCAATGTGGAGAAAAATTAATCCTCAAAATTGTGCTAGCAATTTGAAGAGGATTAACTATAGAGAATAATTAATATTGGAGACCACTCTCTTATGATTAAAAGAGAGCTCTATATAGTTGAAAAGCTTTCTCTCTTTGTTTGTATTCTACTTCAAATCACCTATATTGTAATTATCCTCATCATCAAGATATGCCATTATTTATAGGTGAGGCAGCATACGAGTGGAGAGAAGCGGAAGAGGTGGGGAGACGTTCTCTGCGCAATTAATAATGTGTTTCTCCCTCTGCAAAAGAAAAGATTGTGGAGAGGAGTCCCATAAATGAGAGGAGTTAACTCCTCTCATTTAGTGCATGGAGATGCGAAGAGAATGAAGAGAAAAAGAAGTTTTCTCTCCTACATCATAAATGCTAGAGTTTCTCTTCTCATCTTTTCTTCCACTTTCACATCGTAACTCCTCAAATTAATCTTTATTAATTGAGGAGTTGATGAGAGAATAATTTTAGTGCAAGTGCACCGTATGCAACAATTGCATTTAACTCTACAACTTTCAATTTTACAAATTGGCTCTTCTTGCTAATCAATTTAGCAAGTAAATTCTGACTTTGCTACTTTAGTAAAATAGTCTCTGTTAATTCTCCAAGCACTAGATCACACGCAGCCTTTATTGTGTGTGACCATATAGGCTCAATTCTACCTGGTAGTGAGATGTGACACTAAACTCTTTTAATGTCACCATCGGAACTCTTCTCAATGGACCAAAATATTTTTGGCTCTCCCAACTGAGTGTAATTAACTATCTTAATTACTCTCATGGGTCCCACAATCCACGAGTGACACATAGCAGTATATCGCGGCAATCCAAATAGAATTAACAATAGATAGAACCTCTAGGTGTAGTTACCGTGTGATAAAATCCTTCTATCACTTGTCCCGAATGAGCCGAGGTTATGGATTACTCGTCAAACCCCATTACTCAATCATATGTCTCATCTGATTAACAATATGGAAACTCTTTTCCATAAAATCATACTGCCTTGGACAAGGACTTTTATATCTTGTAAAACAGATAGTATAGGACAATTACCTCTCTACCGAGGGTGATAGATTCCATCTTTGAACACACACTACTTCCACACGTATGACCCACTTCAAGCCAACATGTGTTAGACTCTAACCCATAGATTAGGGTATTAAGTTATTTTACACAGTTCAAACTACAAGTAACCCACACGCAAGAATAACGGATGCCTTAGGTCAAAGGGGATCACTCACACTACTACAGTATGGAACAATTCACTGGACGAGTGAGTAGGGGACCATCCATGTGATTGTTTTATGTTTGGTTCACGCTCGGGAAAATTGTTCTCCACACATTCACTATATGCTTACTCTAAGTGTCACACACTAATGACTTGAGATGTACATCGCCATAAGGAAGTTACAGCATACACTGATCTATCGGATTTTACCACCGCCCTCGTGAATAATCCAATGCATCAGAAGCATTTATAGAATTAATTACAGAAGGAATATATGTCTCAAAATTTCTAATTCTGTAGCAAAAGTTATATTCTATACTATTACTTTATGGAACGATTCATAAATATGCATTTGGCAATTAATATGAATGAAAAATGCAGAATTTAATTCATAAAGAAAGTACACTGATATTAAACCTTTAAGTTTATGACAAGATTGGCTTATAGGGTATATAACTAACACGCGGGACTGCTCCAAACAGGAAGAACTACAAGACGTAAACAGGTATGCTCTGGTCCAAGCTGAGGAGGGCCAAGGCGGATCGTGATCGACGCTGCAAGGTATGGTAGGCGCTAAGCTCCAGTAACGCAGTTCGATGGACAACAAGCGATGAGAGCGCTATTGCGGACTGATGAGCAATTCGCGGCAGCGAACGAGGGCGTCTGCGGTTAGGGGGGCGAGATGTCAGCAGACAAATATTTTCCCGTGACTTCTCCTTGTCAGCTTGGCCCGAATCTGCTAGCGAACGGTCTGTTGAAAATGGGGTTGAATCAGGTGTCAAGCGAGACCCAAAACGCAACCGCTGTGGGTGAGACAAAAGTGTTTTGTAACTTTTCTTCCATCAATGATGGAAGCTCAAGCGTTATGAAACTCTTCATGAGTTTATGGGGTGACTTTGGGCTTATGGCTTATTATGAGGGTGAGGTTAATGTGTTCTCATAATTGAGAGATGGTTAGTGTGTTGCCTAGGTTTAATGTATCTAGGAGATAATATAGTTGGGGTTTGGCTAAGGGTCAAAACACACAAGAGATTGTGTTTGTACGAGTTATAATTGCTTTTTTAAGTAGTGGACGTACTTAGTTTTTGTATGAGTGAACTTTGCCTCTTTCTTCTCTCGTCATTCCCTTTGCAGTATTTAGTCGTTTCGTAGCGCGAAGGTCCAGGCTAACAATAGGACGAAGGCTTGCCCAGTTTCGACAGAGGCGGGCACCGCAACGGCTTTGCACAGAAACGCTTAAGACCGTGACCCCGGGTTACTATAAGATAGTATAGGGACTAGCTCCTTTCTATCTTTCCTCTCTCTCTCTCTCTTCTCTTCTCTCTAGCTTATATATAATATATATATATATTATATATATATAGAGAGAGAGAGAGAGAGAGAGAGAGAGAGAGAGAGAGAGAAAGAGAGCTAGTCTCCTATACTATCTATAGTACCGGGGCTTCGGTCTATAGTCCCGTTTTCGATCTTCGGGTGTTCAAATCAATGATCCACACCGTTAAAACTGATTTAGGGTATTTAAATCAACTATCTATAATACCTGGGCTCCGGTACTATAGTCTCGTTTTGGATCTTAGGGTGTTCAAATCAACGATCCACACTGTTAAAACTGATCTAGGGTATTTAAAGATTTTAGAAATAATATTTTATATTTTTTCGACATAGTTTATTTTATGATCAAACCATTTCAAAATTGTCAATTTTCAATGGCTACTATAGCGAGTTTGGAGTTTAACGGTGTAGAAGAATCTAAATTTCTTCAAATTTTGATAGAAAATACTTTAAACTATCTAGATTAAGATTAACATTCTTGATTTTGAATTTAAAAGCCCTATGCTCAAATTTTAAAGATTATTTACTTTCCACCGTCCATTTTGACATAATTTATTTACTAAGTAAACGATGTCGAAAAAAACTAAAATTCTATTCCTAAGAACTTCATATACCCTAGATTATATTTAACGGTGCGGATCGTTAATTTGAACACCCTAAGATCGAAAACAAGATTATAGTACCGGAGCTCCGGTACTATAGATAGTATAGTAGCCTAATTCTATATAGAGTCCGGCTATGGTGCTTGTAAAAGCACCAAGCACTTGATGCTTGTGAATTTTTTACCACTAGATCTACGCCTTTATGATCATTTTCACCCGTTAGATTATACTATTCAACCAACCACCCACTCAACCCAAGGGGGCCTACGTCATCTTAACCGCACATCTATTAATCTAAGGGCTAAAAACTTACAAGCACCAATTACTTGGTACTTTTAAAAGCATAGGAGCTCAATTCATTCTATATATATATTATATATATCTATANCCTACACCGACCAGCTATTATAGGCTAAATTGTTGGGATTTGCCTTTAAACAATCAAACTTCTTCGAGCAAAGAACAGTCAACAGAGGTGGATAAACTTAAAGGGGAGATGAAAGATATGCGTGAAGAAGTGGATCGCTTAAGGGCATTAATATCTCAAAAATTTTCTGAAGAAAATATTGGATCTCCATCACCTGCACCGGTGCCACCTATTAATCCACAGGTAAAAAAGTTTAAATTTTTTTCTTTTACATTTTGCATTCCTATCAATTATTAGCATTTGAATTAATATAATATATTTTCATTTTTCACTTTCAGGTTGTACATCATAGTAGTGCAAATTATCCTTTTCCTAACCTCCAGTCATCATTTTCAAGTCATGAGCCTTCAAATGCTGATCTTCGTGGCCGAACTATTTGAGAGCAATCATTGGAGACATGAGTCATATTTTGATGTGCTTAAGAACTCATGAATTTCCTTCTAATCATTTGATTTTTGAAGTTTAGACTTATATTTTCTATTTTGGTGTATTAAAAGTGATACTCTACTATATGTAAGTCTGTTTTGGTGTATTAGAAGTAATACTCTATTATGTGAGGGGTTGGCCTGTTAGTGAAATTTAACACTTGATGCTATGTTAAACTTTTTACAATATATTTATTGCATTTCACCTTAGTTTATATTCAATTTTGTATTCTTTTGCTAATCTTGTATCAGTAAGTTTGACCTAAAAAAATGTAGCAATTGTATGTTGCAAATTTATAATTAAATAATCACTGAAATTTTGGTAATTATGTAGCGGTGGTTTAAAACGCCTCAATAGGAAACAATTACATTCTATTTTTATATGTATAGGCGGTTAAAACCGCCGCTAGTAACAAAACTGTAAAAAAAAATTTACTTAGTGGCAGTTTACACCGCCGCTACATATTCTATGAAAAAAATTTCGGGTGAGGAAAAAGGCGTTTAAAACCGCCTCTACCGACCGCCGCTACAAATTCTAACCTACCCCGGCGGTATTTAGCGGCGGTTTAAACCGCCGTTACATATTATATGAAAAAATTTTGGGTGAGAAAAGAAGCGTTTAAAACCGCCGCTACCGACCGCCGCAAACTATTTGACCTACCTCGGCAGTCATCGAAACCGCCGCTACAATGTAGGGACGGTGGTATTCACGGCGTTCTACCGGCGGTTAGAAAACCGCCGCTAAGTTTTGTAGGGGCGGTTTAAACCGCCGGTAAAGGTCAAGAAAACCGCCGCCAAAAGTCTCTTTTCCTGTAGTGATCCTATCCAAAACTCCGGAATAGTACAGTTTTCGGGTGGAAAATACTTTTAAAAGAATAGAATTGATTGCTGTGTGTGCATTATTAGCATCATCCTTCGCCTAAGGAGTGTTTAGAGCATGCATCATCGTAAGGAAGGTTAGCTCAATTGTTGTCTGATATCCGCATTGTGTATGTTGTTTGTGTGAGTGGATGAGTGTGTTGTTGTATATGTTATATTGGTACACCGTGCAGATACAGGAAAGACTCTGTCAATGTGGACAGAGAGATTTCTGTATATGTGGCGGGTCTGTTACGTCTTGGGGACAAGTTGTAATTTCAAAAAAATATATATAGGCATTTTTCGCTAGCTTCATTTCAAACTGGTTTACAAAGAAAGGACCTCGGGGCGCGACAGAATATTTGCACTGAATACTTATTCTACATTCAAACTAACAAAATTGAAAATATCACAGTACTATTCTATTATGCCGTAATTAGGTATATTTGTAATGAATACATGTTTCCTATTCTAAACCGAACAAAATTTAATTAAATGCATGAAATATAAGTATGTGACTGTGGAAGCAACTTCTAAACTCTAAACCCTAATCATAACCCTAAACCCTGAATTTTTATAAATGCAACCAAAAATAAAATATACCAGCAGTATTCTAAAATTGAATGAATCTGCTACTTGGTGACGAAGTCCGCGACACGAAAACAGCGAATGCGAAGATGGAACCCTAAACCCCAAAAATAGAAATTTTATATTAAATAAAAAATTGAAAAAAAAAGATTATAGGAATTAAAATAGTCCCTATTTGGTTGAGTCTCCTATTTGGGTTGTGGGAGGTCCGAAATCGCCCCCACTTTCGGGTGCCCATGAGCAAATGAACGAGTAGTACGTCCTGAGATGAATAGGGGAGCGGTGTGGAGCGTCATATAGGCAATTGAGAGGCGACCTCCTACCAATGGAGAGTGGCGGGGACGAGAGAGAGCTGCGAGAAGGTTAGAGCAGGATTTTCTACAGAGCACGAGAATGTGTGAAACAAAAGCACTGCGGGGTGAGAGGCAAGCTCCTACTTGATGGAGAGAGGCGAGAGCGAGAGAGAGGCTAGATCGCGAGAGAGAGGCAAGAGCGCAAGAGAGAGGCGAGTAGGAGAGATAGAGAAAGAGAGAGGGGGACTGCTTCGAATAGGGAAAAAGGGGGTGAGGTTATACCTCTCTTTACTGAACATCGAAACCACCAGATTGGTAGTTGTAGGATGTACACCCCAAACAGGGGTGTACAGGTAGCACTTTCCATATATATATATATATATAAGGGTGAAAAATTATTATACATAGTTTATATTTTTATTTATAAATATTAACATATATATGTATTGAGTAGAGCTCCTGTGCTTTTAAAAACACAGGAGCTCTTGTGCTTGGCATTTTTGCACCGTTGGATCGCTTCGCCTCGAGATCCGCGCGCAGTTAAAGGGTGAACTAGACGGAACGGCAAATAGCGTCGTTCCTCTCTCTCATCTCTCTACACGTGAACCCACTCTCTCTCTTTTCCCTATGGCAACCCACCCTTTCTCTCTCTCTCTCTCTCTCTCTCTCTCTCTCTCTCTCTTTTCTCCCACCAGATCTATAGATCTTTTTTTTTTCTTTTTCTCCCTCCATCTCTCTTCCTCTTTCCCTTTCATCCCGGACGCCCCCTCCGCGCCGACGCCTTCCGGGCCGCGGCACTACAGGATCGCTCCTCTCTCTTTCTCCTTCTCTGGTTCCCAAACCAAAACCATTTTTTCTTTTTTTTTCTTCATTTTCTCCCTCCATCTCTCTTCCTCTTTTCCCTTCTCTACGGTGGTGGTCCACGCCGACGCCTTCCGGGCTGCAGCGCTACTCGATCCCGGACGCGCTAACGCCTTCCACGCCGACGCCTTCCAGGCCTTCCAGGCAATGCGCTATACGATCGCTCCCGGCCGCGGTGCGCTCCCTCGGCCCTGTGAGGATCGATCCCGGGCAACGATCTGAGGATATTGTTCTCCAACTGCGCAACCAAGGTATTCATATTTAAGTGAAATGGTCTTTCTTTGTGTGGAAGGTCACTACCATTGTCACATTGCTATTAATTAGATTAAGAGGAACTCACCATTAAAAGAGGCTATCAACAACTTGTATTATTATATGCAAATTTATTGTTGCGTCATAAAGATTACACAGGTGATTGCAATTGTATTTTGTTGTCGTAAATTGCAAATAATTGCTAGCTATCCGCCACACTAGTAGTACACAATAGATTAATTTCATGATTGTTTAGATGCCCATAACTTAATTATATTCATTATTTATTCTCTTTTAACTCTTTTAACTCTTTCATTTTATTTGTTCATTAGGATTTATTAGGGCTTCCCTACAAAGCAGCTTAATTAAACAAAGAGAATGCCTTACACAGAGAGAATGCCTTACAAAGAGAAAACAAATTTCGGTGCTATTTGTGTGATTTCGGTGCTTCATTTATTGAAAAAACTATTCTCATTTATTTACAAAGAGAATGCCTTACACATGTTAATTTTAATATTTTGCGCAGGTGATTGATGGCATCTACTACAAATTTTCTTGAAGATAGAACAGTTTGGTGCAAATGTAATAATATAGCTGTAATAAGAACTTCACAGCAAGTTAGAAGTAAAGGAAGGCATTTTTATGGATGTCGAAATTATGGAAAGAATAATGATAACTATTGTGATTTTTTTATGTGGTGCGATAAAGTGAAATCCAAAGAACTTTTAGAACAAGAAAGTTCTACTCTTTTAAATTTGAAGGAAAGTGTAGACTCTGAACTAGCAGCATATTCTCTAAAAGCTTCAAATGAAGAGATGCTTCAATGTATAAACTGTAAGTTGTCTAGTTTGGTTGAGCAAATGGAGAATCTGAAAAATGGAGTTGAAGAAGCGTCTAGAAGGACAACAGCAATGGTGGAAAGAATTGAAGCTGAAAGAAAAATTTTTATTGTATTCATTTTAGTAATTATATGTGTTAAACTTCTATTCGTCTAAATGTAATATGATCCACTGTGTTCATTTGAGGTGTATGTAGGATATTTGCCTCACTTTTAATTTATGAACCAACCTTGACAATTTCATGTGATCACTCGATGATGTGTTGCAGCTTCGTCTCAATGAATCCACTGATTCATCTGTGTTTATAATGTACTTCAAAATTGTGTATGCTTACATTAAACTGCATCTCCTAGTACTTGGCTGATCAACTTGTCCGCAATAAGATGACCGATCAGTTAGCTAGTCTACAACAGTTGGCCTGCATGCCAATCAGCCTTCATGATTTAGCATTTTCCAATTTTTTAGCTTAATGTTAATTACAATTATATTACAAGTCCAGTTCATTTCCAATTTTTTGTCCAGTTCATTTCCAATTTCATGTGTGATTCATTTATGCTTCCACAATGTCCGAAGAGGTCATGTTCAATGAAGTCTATGCTAAAAAATGCTCAGTTAATATATCACATTTAAATCCCCCAACAATATCTTCATTCAGCTTCTTGCCAAAGAAAAAGCTTCTGACTTCTCTATTAACAGCAAAAAGAGATGATATCATCTATTTTTATCAAACAAAAACACTGAACAAGGAAGCATGAAACAGCAAAAAGAGATGATAAAACGAAACAAAGGAGCTAGCAAAGAATACATGAGGAAAAGAAAGATTTTGCATGGAGAACACAAAAAGTGAAAGTGCTCCCACACGAGTAGTTTCAGTTTCTTAGTCCAGAGACAAGGACTATCTACAAGCAAAAGTCGAGGAGATGAGCTTCAATGATTCAGAACAAAAAACGGACCTCGAAATAACAAAATGAAAGCAAAGAAAACGGTGATCTAGAATTGTTATACATATCCAAAACAATAAGCACAATAATGTTCAACAATCTGCAAATAAGTTGTGTGCACAACAATCTGCAAAGTAAAGTCAGGTACAACACTGATTTAGCACAACAATCTCCAAAAACTTTGGCACAACAATCTGCAAAGGTACAACACTGATTTGTTCTTGCTTTTAAGTCTCTTCGTCATCGGTTTCTTCAAGCCTCTCGCTAAAACTTGGATCGTTAGATGGCACTTCATCAACAATCTGCAAATAATATTAATATTAGCATATTGTGAATAATAAGGAATGTAAAAATATATGAAGAAAATAAAGAAAATGGAATTTATTATACCTCCTTACAAGTCCTAATGTTGTGTCCTTTTTTACCACATTGCTTGCAAGTTCTTGGCACCCTAATCTTTTTTTCAATGGAAGGCTTAAACCTTTGTGGTTTTCTCTTTCCTTTACATTGTGATTGAGGAGGATCTTTAATCGTGCATTCTGATGCAAGCATATTTACTTGGCTTGATTGTGAAATTACGATTCTGTGAAGACTAATTGAAGGCTCCTTGATTGTCGCTTCCTCACTTTCAAACATTTGATTAATTGATGTTAGTGTATCAATTCCTTCTCTAATTATCTGACATGCAGTTTCATGTGCCTTAAGATTTTTTGAACCTTCAAAGATAAATTTTTGCATTTCTAATGTAAGGGAATCAAACCTTCGAGATCTACAAAACGAGGAACCATCACTCATTTCTGTACTATTGCTTGGTATTCTCTTTTTTGCATTCTTAGTCCACCTATTTAATATATAATGAGGTGGGATGTTATAAATCTCAATATAATGCATTACTTTAAGCGCATGAGCACATAAGAGGCCATAAAATTCAAACAATTTACAAGTGCAGGATACCATATTTTCGGGCCTTACAACAGTCACTATATATGTGCACATCCATTGTCTTGAAGTGGACGAGTGTGATATAGAGCTGATCTTATATAGTGAATCTTTTTTCAACTCAATCAACTTATAACCCGTCGTCGCTCTTAATTGAGTCTTAAATTCTGAAAAAATATTTCTTGTGTATATGCGGCGTGCATCTTTCTCAATTGGATCATCTGACCATAAACTGGGCTCTCTATCCTTTGTCATAAAATCCTCTAAATCCTCTCTCTCATATTGATTATGTGTCATTTTCTCAAATTGCATGACAAACTTGAATATTGATGTATGTGCATCTAACCATATTTTTGCAACGGCATTCATACTTTCACTACGTTGTGACGTAGACATATTGGCAAAGAAAGTATCTCGAAAATATGCAGGAATCCATTGATGTCGAATATTCCATAGCAACCGAAGATGGTTATTTTCATGCAATTCATATTTATCAAGCATTGTTATCCACGCATCCTCAAACTCCTCAATGCTTAAACTACAATTTATGCATTCTTTCAAATCATTTTCAAAGCCATCCTTAGTGTTATAAAGCACACCAAAATGCTCCTTTGCTTTTCTCATCACATGCCACTGACAACACCTATGAACAGTGGTTGGAAAGACTTCCTCAATGGCCTTTTTCATAGCAGGATCTTGATCAGTAATAATAGCTTTTGGGTGTCTACCATACATGGCTTTAATCCATGTTTCAAACAACCAAGCAAATGTATTAGCAGTCTCATCTCTAATGAGAGCACACCCGAAAAATATAGACTGCAAATGATGATTAACCCCTATAAAAGGAGCAAATGGCATACTATATTTATTCGTCATATAAGTTGTATCGAAAGTGACAACATCGCCAAAATGCTCATATGCTAATCTTGATCTTCCATCTACCCAAAATATGTTCCGAGCCCGCTGTTGGTCATCAACATCAATAGCATAGAAGAATAACGGATCTTTAGATTGAAGCTCACGAAAATAATTAAGCGCACTTGCTACATCTATTCCAATAAGGTTTCTATTTTTCTCAGCAACTTTATTACTTAAATCTTTGCGAGTGAAGTGAATATTATGTCTTCCTCCCTCCCTTGCTTGCATAAAGGCCATAATTTGTGAAGTAGAAATATTCTGTTCATTCATCATATGAATTAATTCTTTTTGCTCCTCTGTAATAGCACGATGCGATCGAAAAAATCGACTTTTAGAAGGACTAATGATTAATTCATGATTATGTTCGTTCGCCACCACCGTAATCATCCATTTTCCTCGATCATCTATCCTCAATACAATATGCGCTTTACAACCACTTCGTCGATTAGAAAATTGCTTTTTAGGTGTATTGCTACCTTCTGAATTTTGGCAATGACCTTTCTCGTGAGTTTGGGATTTAGAAAGACCTGCTTTGGCGCAACAATAGGTTACAGATGTGATGGCATCATCATGTTTCTTTGACTTATAATGGTATGTTTTTCTTATACTAAACCCCATTTTAAAAGCATAGTCATTGTAGAACTTTTTACCATCTTCTATAGAGTTGAATTCCAAACCAACACGTGGCTCTTCAATAGGTTGTGTGCTCATACATATTTGTTCAGCAGTAGCAATTTGTTCCAATTCCTCATCTACCTCATTTTCAACATCAATATTGCACAGAGAAACAGAAGAACCAATTGTAGAGCCATATTCCCTCATTTAATTAACCCCTATAGATATAATCAAATTAATATTATAAGAATAGCTCAAATAAATCATTATATCCATAGTTCAGACTGGTACGTATGAATAAAATTTTGTGCAAATTTTAGGGTAGTCATGAGAGCAAGAGGCTTTATTTTTGGATCTGTTTATGAAAGACGACTTTAAACTTTCGCGAATAGCAAAATTTCTCAACATTAATATTATTGTGCTCAACAACAGAATTTACATAATCACGGTTCGGTTTAAAACAGCTAGTCGAAATAAGCTATATAAGGAGAAGGACAAAATTAAGGAAAGAGATTGAAAAATTATATATGTAGGGTACGTAACCAATATCATGGCGAAAGAAATAATAAAAGATATGCAAAACAAAGTTAAAAAAACTATGAGGGGAGGCATTTACACATGAAACGAGGATTAAAATACATGAATTGATGTAAAGGAGATGTTTAATTAAGCTGCTTTGTAGGAAACCCTAATAAATCCTAATGAACAAATAAAATGAAAGAGTTAAAAGAGTTAAAAGAGAATAAATAATGAATATAATTAAGTTATGGGCATCTAAACAATCATAAAATTAATCTATTGTGTACTACTAGTGTGGCGGATAGCTAGCAATTATCTAATTAATAGCAATGTGACAATAGTAGTGACCTTCCACACACAGGAAGACCATTTCACTTAAATATGAATACCTTGGTTGCGCAGTTGGAGAACAATATCCTCAGATCGTTGCTCGGGATCGATCCTCACAGGGCCGAGGGAGCGCACCACGGCCGGGAGCGATCGTATAGCGCGCTGCCTGGAAGGCGTCGGCGCGGAAGGCGTCGGCGCGTCCGGGATCGAGTAGCGCTGCAGCCCGGAAGGCGTCGGCGTGGACCACCACCGTAGAGAAGGGAAAAGAGGAAGAGAGATGGAGGGAGAAAATGAAAAAAAATAAAGGAAAAATGGTTCTGGTTTGGGAACCAGAGAGGGAGAAAGAGAGAGAGGAGCGATCCTGTAGCGCCGTGGCCCGGAAGGCGTCGGTGCGGAGGGGGCGTCCGGGATGAAAGGGAAAGAGGAAGAGAGATGGAAGGTGAAGAAGAAGGAGAAGAAGATGATGATCCTTCTTCAAAAAAAAAAAAGATCTATAGATCTGGTGGGGGAACCAGAGTGAAGAGAGAGAGAGAGAAAGAGAGAGAGAGAGAGGGTGGATTGCCAGAGGAAAAGAGAGAGAGTGGGTTCACGTGTAGAGAGAGGAGAGAGAGGAACGGCGCTATTTGCCGTTCCGTCTAGTTCACCCTTTTACTGCGCGCGGATCTCGAGGCGAAGCGATCCAACGGTGCAAAAATGCCAAGCACAAGAGCTCCTGTGCNAAACACTATCCACCTACCACCATCATCTCAACCCTACATCTCTCCATCCAATGGTGAAAAACTCAAAAGTTTGAAAGTATTCTAGCTCAATTTTCTATATATATATATATATATATATATATATATATATATAGTGAGCTGGTATGCTTCTAGAAGCACGGACCCTTCTGTGCTTCCAAGTCATTTTCGATGTTGGGACTTTCGAACCGACGATTGGCTCCGTCGAATTTGATTTAGAGTATTTGAAGTACCTAGAAAATAAATTTTGTGATTTTTCGATATCATTTGCCTAGTGATCGAAGGAGCTCAAAATCAATAATTTTAATAGCCGTAGTGAGCTGTTTACAAGTTTAACGGTATAGAAATATTCAAATCACGTGAAATTTTGATAGAAAATTTTTTATACTATATAAAACAAGATCAATATCTTTGATTTAAAATTTTAATGTCATATTATTACATTTTGTAAGATTTTTATTTTCAGCCGTTGATTTTGAGCCCCTTCGTTCACTAGGCAAATGGTATCGTAAAATCATAAAATTTATTTTCTAGGTACTTCAAATACTCTAGATCAAGTTTAACGGAGCCGATCGACGATTCGAAAATCGCAACATCGAAAACGAGCTGGAAGCACGGAAGGCTCCGTGCTTCCGATAGCATAGTAGCCTCACTCTATATATATATATATATATATATATATATATATATATATTTATTTATTTATTTATTTATTTATTTATTCTATCTATATCTAAAAATTCTAAACCTAATTTCTCCTCGTCCTTTTCTTTTGTTGCAGCCATCTCTTCTGTCGTGCCTCCTCTCCTACCGCAACGTTCTACCATCCTGACCTATATATGTAAAATATTTTTATATGTAATTATGTGGTTCAAGACTTTTATTATTTATTGTATGTTATTATTTCAAATAACAAGTTATATTGTAATTTTTTTTTTGAGAGAAAAATAGCATATTATCCGCTTCGTTTTTTTTTATTTTTTATTTAGAAATAAACTTAGCTGGAAATGTAAATCAATTAGGATTGGAACTTGGGTCTCAGATACCAACCATCAAGTTCTTTTGTCATTTGCTCTAGAGGGATGGTCGGTTTATATTGTAATATTTTAAAAATTATGTATATATATTTTGTATTTAAAAAATATAGAATTTAAAAAAAAAAGAATATGTTGTGCTAACACGCATACCACGGACCCCTACAGACGTATACAAAGAAAAATGTAAACTACTCATAAAGTTAAAGATAAATTTCATTCATACTAATATGTGACACACGGATATAATAAGGTACCTGCGGTTTAACCAATCCGTCCGCTAACTACGTCCACCGAGACCCTTGGCATTCCGTCTCCCTTGTGCTGTCAAGCTCCTCCGAGCCATCCAACAATTCAAACCTCCTACAAATTTGGCGCTCGAAAACCCCCCAAGTATAGCAAAAGTGAACCCAACCCACCCACGTACACAACCTATATAAATATATGAGCCTCCAAATCTCCTTCCAATTGGGAAAAATACCACAATTAATTCCCAACAATGGCTGCCACCACCTCCGCGGCCGCCGCCGTCCTCCCCCTGGCCTCCCTTCTTCTCCTCCTCCTCTCCGGCCCGGCTGCCGCCCACAACATCACTGAGATCCTCGCCCCCTTCTCCGACTTCTCTAACTTCAACAATCTGCTCTCCCAATCCAAAGTCGCCGACGAGATCAACCGCCGCCAGACGATCACCGTCCTCGTGGTCGACAATTCTGCCGCCGGCGCGTTCTCGTCCCTGCAGGCCGACGTCCTCAAGCGCGCGCTCTCTGTGCACGTCATCCTCGACTACTACGACCCCTACAAGTTCGAGCGCCTGAAGAGCAAGACCGCCCTCCTGACCACCCTCTACCAGGCGTCGGGCGTCGCGGCAAACCGCATGGGCTTTTTGAACTACACGGAGCGCACCGACGACGAGCGCATGCTGTTCGGCTCCGCCGAGCCCGGCGCGCCCCTCACCGCCGAGCTGGTCAAGGTGGTCGCCGCGCGGCCGTACAACATCTCCGTGCTGCAGGTCACTGCTGCGATCATTCCCCCCGGGATCGACGGGTCGAGGACGCTCGTCTCTCCTCCGCCCCCGCCGCCTGCAGCGCATTCGCCCAAGAAGGCTGCTGCTCCCGCCCCTGAGGAGGCCTCGGAAGCGAGCGCGCCTGCACCCGACGCTGCGGATAAGAGCGACGCGCCGGCGCCTGCAGATGGCCCCGTCGGCGATGCTCCGTTGTCGTCGCCTCCGGCTCCGGCTGCAGTGGCCGATGCCCCCGGCCCGGGGGCTGACAAGGCTGCGCACCACTCTGCGGCGCCCGGGAGGTTGGCCGCTGGTGCCGGCTTTGGGGTTGTAATGGGAGCGGTTTTGTTGGGTGCTCTATGAGCAATGATCGAATTGGAGTTTGAGATGTCGGCATATTTATTGCCCCCAGGGATTGAAGGATCCTGATTCATTTCGGATGTGGTACCCAATTGTTGGAATTACATAGCAACCCCAATGAATGAAAATCATATTAATTTTACATCTCTTTGTCTGTCTTCTTCCTTACATGCATAAACATTTTATTTAACCACCATATATTTTTGGTTTACTCGAAAAATATATAATATTTGGTAGATGAAAAGTGTGTTAAAATATTTGCACTGGGAGGCGCTAACTGTTTGAATACATGAATTTCTTATTCCGATTTTTTTTTTTTTTTTTTTGAATTCAATCAAGATGTATTTGTAAAAAGAGAGTTTGATTTTACTTTTTTAAAGATCTTAATATCTATATAATTTAGTACGATAACACATTTTACTTGCAAAATATGATCTAAATTCCCACATTGGACCAAGATTATTCAAGGAATAAAAGTTAAGCCTCTAACTTTTACTCATACCGAAAAAATCTTTATATTGCATAAATGGATATCTTGCTCTGACATCTAAACAAACTCTTTCGGAGTAAGATAAATGACCTCGTAGATAAAATTTGTTATTCTAACAAATTATAAATTTCCAAATCTTTCAGAGAGCAACAAACAAACTCTTATCTTTGGAAAATAGAAAGTTTTTTCAAAACGATTGTCATCCGATGTCTAAATAGTGCCTTAATTATCTTTTGATGGTAGAAGAGTAATGCTGCACTTGCAAATAAATCTTTTTTAACGTTTTACAAACTTGCACACGAGATCAAGTTTGATTGATAGAAAAGGTGCTAGTTACAAAGTGATAATCGAGATTTATAGGGCTATAAATAAAATCAAAATAATTAAATTTTAAATTTTATAAACTGTTATAGGTTGGTGAACCAGCTGGCTAGGCAGATAATTTAGTAGGTTACACCATTCTCATCATCGCCGAAATAGATAATTTAGATATGTCCGAGAATAGAAGGCAGTATTTACATATCATGAGTTTTCTATGTGAAACTTATAAATTCAAATATAATAATTAGTAAGTGACGCATAAGCTCCCACTCAAAAAGCCGATTTCATATTGGGTCACCAAGGAGGCTCATGGGCTAGAAACAAGTTTAAATAAATACCAACATTTTTTTTTTTTTTTTGAGAGATAGGTAGCACGCTACCCGCTTCGTTTATTTTATTTATAAATAAACTTAGCTGGAAATGTGAATCAACTAGCTAGAATTCGAACTTGGGTCTGAGATACTAACCACCAAGCCCTTTGCCATTTGCTCTAGAGACGGTCGGTAATAAATACCAACATTATTCACGTCCGAAGTATTATTTGTATCCGAGACCCATTATTTGAGGAGATGGGTACCCATCAGCCACATGCATGTTAGCGTTGCCCTGTTTAAAAATCCAACTTCATTTGTTGGAATTAAGTTAGATTGCGCCGCACAGATGAGGAAACTTGATGCCCCTTCCTCAATTCCTTTAAAACTCAGTTCTACTCCATCCTTACATAGAGTTACTGAGTTCTGCTGGAAATCAAATGTCACTGTACCATAAGATTTGAGCCAATCTATTACCAAAACCAGACTGGAGCTTTCTAGCCTTATAACTCTTAGATCTTTCCTAAACTGTTGGCCCTGCATAAACCATGTGAATTCAGGACACTTAAGTTTGCGTAGCATCTTTTGTCCGTTAGCTACTGTTACAATAAGGGGTGCGCCAGCCTCAACATTAGCTTTTACATTCCGAGCTACTTGTAAATCAATGAAACTATGAGTGCTACCCGTGTCGATTAATATCATTGTTAAATTTGGTTTGATTTATAGTTATCTAAATTGAAGGTAAATTTCAATCTAATTTGGATTAGATACAATTTAGATTTAATTTGACATATATAGATTATGAGTCGGAATCTAAGTCAAATTGAATTATATTAGACTTGTGTTTAGAAATCCAATTAGATTAGAGTTTCAATTAGACTCTAATTTGAAGCCACATTCTATATATATATATATATAGAGTGAGGCTACCATGCTATCGGAAGCACGGGGCCTTCCGTGCTTCCAGCTCGTTTTCGATGTTGCGACTTTCGAATCGTCGATCGGCTCCGTTAAACTTGATCTAGAGTATTTGGAGTACCTAGAAAATAAATTTTATTATTTTTCGATATCATTTGCCTAGTGATCCAATGGGCTCAAAATCAACAAATTTCAATGGCCGTAGTGAGCCGTTTGCAAGTTTAACGGTGTAGAAATATCCAAATCACGTGAAATTTTGATAGAAAATTCTTTATACTATATAAAACAAGATCAATATCTTTGATTTAAAATTTTAATGTCATATTATTACATTTTGTAAGATTTTTATTTTCAGCCGTTGATTTGAGCATCCCTTCGTTCACTTAGTGCAAATGATATCGAAATCCTTAAAATTTATTTCTGGTATATCAAATTAGCCTCTTGATCAATTTAATTGTGAGCGATCGACGATTTCAAAACGCAACATCGAAAACAAGCTAGAAGCACTGACAGCCTCCATACTATCATAGCATAGTAGCCTCTCTCTAATCTCTCTCTCTCTCTCTCTCTTCGTCTCTCTCTCTCTACATCTCTCTCCTCTCTCTTATATATGTTATATATATATATAATATATAAGAGGCGCTCCTATGCTTTTCGAAAGTACGGAGGCCTCCGTACTTGTAAGTTGTTTTCGATGATGGGACTTCCAATTCGGCGATCGGTTCCATTATATAGATCTTACGTTATTGACTATCGTAGAAACAAATTTCATAATTTTTTGACTTTTGTTTGCCTAGAAAACGAGTAGCTTCAAAATAAAACGGCTGAAAATAAAAATCTATAAAAAACAGCGATACAACAGGACTCAAATTTCAAATCGGAAGTATTGTTCTTGCTCCTGATGCTAAGTAAATTCTATTCAAAGTTTAGTAATTTTGATACTTCTACACCGTTGAACTTAAAACGTACAACATTGGCCGTCAAAATAGTACAATTTTGAGACCCTTTGATCGCTTGGTAAATGAAGTCGAAAAATTATAAAATTGGTTTCTAAGATAGTTTCAATAGCGTAGATTATGCCTAACGGAGCTGATTCGTACGAATCGGATGTCCTATCATCAAACAACTTACAAGTACGGAGCCTCCGTACTTTCGAAAGCACAGAACAGACATACTCTATATATAAATATATATATATTAATAGAAGCTAGGCTGGTATACCATCAGTAGGCACGGAGGCCTCCGTGCTACACGAGTTGTTATTACAAATGATGCGGCTTTCAAATCGACGATCGGCTCCGTTAACTTGATTACACTCATAAAAGTATTTGGAAAACTAAATTCTCATATTTATTTCTACTCGATATGTGCTAGGATCAAAAAGTTCCAAAATTAAAACATATTTAACGGTAGATATGATACGTTTTTAAGTTCAACGGTATAGAAGTATCCAATTGGATGAAATTTAATGAAAATCTACTTAACATCAATAGCAAGACAATACTTCCGATTTGAATTTTGAATTTTTATCACTGATTTTATGAGATTTTCATTTTCAGCCGTTCATTTTAGACATACTCGTTTGATAGTAATAATGCCGAAAAATTATCCGAATTTAGTTTCAAATACTTTATAGTATACGATCAAGTCTAACGGAGCCGATCGTCGATTGATATACGCCGCATTCATTGAAACAACTTGGTACCACGAGCCTCCGTGCTACGATAGTACTACCAGACTAGCTCTATATATATATATATATATATATATATATATATATATGCGGCCAAGTTAATGAAGCCGGGGTGACGGCTTAAATTAATTAGGCCATGCAAATTAATTAAGTTGTTGGTGGTCACGTTGCCGCGGCGCGCGGTGTGCATTGCAGAGCCTCTGTTGGGGATCTAATTAATGAAGGCAATGCTGTGCATGTTAAGAAGCCATGCTAATTCAACTGCATGTTGGAGAGAGTTAACCGAGCCTGTTGGTCGGCGTTAATTAAGCCGAGCCACTTTGGAGTTGCTTGTACGGATGAAAATTTCGGCGCTTTCGATCTAATTAAGCTTTGGTCTTTTGAGAAATCTTCTTTATACTCCGCCTTTCGATATTAATAAAGTATTTGCTCCATCTTCTTCGCCTGTCGACGTAGGCCGTTGGCTGAACTATGTAAATATCAGTGTTTGCTCTTTTTTCTTATCTTTTCTTTTCCTGCATTAAATTATTTTTTGGATATATTTTTTGCCATTCCGTTTTTAACAAATTGGTATCAGAGCCTTTCAATTTCTTTTGAGGATTAAGATGACGACGAAGTTCGAGATTCAAAAATTTGACAGGAGCAATAGTTTTGCATTATGGCAAGTCAAGATGCGTGCTATATTGACGCAACAAGGATTGCAAAAGGCACTGTTGGGAAAAGAAAAGATGTCTGATTCTTTGACGCCGGAGCAGAAGGAGGAGATTGATGACAAAGCTCTTACGACAATACAATTATGTTTATCCGATGAGATATTGCGTGAGATCTTGGATGAAAAGACCGTTGCAGGGTTTTGGCTTAAATTGGAGTCTCTCTACATGACGAAGTCTCTCACCAACAAGTTATATTTAAAGCAACGTCTCTTCATGTTGCACATGACGGAAGGTACCTCTATTAAGTCGCATTTAGATGAATTTAATTCTATTATTATGGATCTCCGCTCGATAGATGTTAAAATCGAGGAAGAAGATGGAGCCCATTTATTATTATCCTCTCTACCGCCTTCTTACAAGAATTTTCGTGAGACCTTCTAGTTTGGACGAGATACTCTATGTTTCGATGATGTTAAATCCTCTTTACTTTCAAAAGAGAGAATTGACATGCAGATAAGCAACGAGACAGGTGGAGCTTCAGGACAGGGTTTGGTCGCTAGAGGGAGGTCTCGGGAGAAGGGTTTCGGTAATAGAGCTACATCTAAATGAAAGTCAAAGCATATGAATCTGATTTGTGGTATTGTAAGAAGAAAGGTCACATAAAAGCTGATTGTTTCAAGTTGAAAAATAAAGAGCAGCAGAAGATTAACGGTGATAAATATCAAGGTTAGAAAAATACCAATACTGAAGTAGAAGCAAGTGTTGCAGCAAGAGAATCAAATAAAAATGATATCGTCTTCACAGTTACGGACACGCAGACAGGATGAGTGGCTTGTGGACTCCGCATATTCCTTCCATATCTGTACGCATAGAGAATGGTTCTCGACGTACAAACCTATTCAAGCTGGAGATGTGTTGATGGAAAATCACTCTAAGTGTACAGTTATTGGAATTGGCGCTATTAAGGTACGAATGTTCAATGGAATAGTAAGGACTATATCTGAGGTTCGGCATGTTCCAGATATGAGAAAAAATCTGATCTCATTGGGTACACTTTATACTGAAGGTTTTAAGTATTCTTCAGCTGACGAATTAATGAAGGTTGCTAAAGGAAATCTTATAGTGATAAAGGCCAAGTTGTCTGACATGTTATATGTTCTATAAGGTTCCACTGTGACAGGTTCAGCAGCAGTGATTTCTTCCTCTATGTCAGATTCGGATAGTACCAAATTATGGCATATGTGACTGGGCCATATGAGTGAACATGGTATGATGAAGTTGAGTGAGAGAGGTCTACTTGGTAGTCAGAGTTTAGAAAAGTTAGTTTTCTGTGATCATTGTGTTCTTGGCAAATAAAAGAGAGTCAGTTTTAAGGCCGCAGTTCACCAGACAAAAGGTACTCTGGACTATATTCATTCTGATCTTTGGGGACCCTCTCGTACTCCTATTTATGGTGGTGCTAGATATATGTTGATTTTAATTGACAACTATTCTCGTAAAGTGTGGGCGTTCTTTTTGAAAAGTAAGGATAAGGTGTTCAATTATTTCAAGCAGTGGAAGGTCATGATTGAGAGGCAAACTGAAAAGAAGATCAAAAGATTAAGAATCGACAATGGTTTGAAATTTTGTTCGTCAGAGTTTGAAAAATTTTGCAAGAATAAAGGAATCGTCAAACATAAAATCCTTAGACATACTTCACAGCAAAACGGGGTAGCCGAACGGATGAACATGACTCTTTTGGAGAGAGCAGAGCGAGGAGACAGATTAAACCACCGCAAAGATACGGTTATGAAGATATGGTTGCTTATGCTCTTTCAGTGGCACAAGATACAGAAGAAGAAGGCGAGTCTTCCACGTATAATCAAGCTATTTCTAGTGCTAGTTCTGCAGAGTGGTTGGTGGCGATGAATGAGGAGATGGAGTCTCTCCATAAGAATCGCACATGGGAGTTGGTAAAACTGCCTACAGGCAAAAAAATTGTTGGCTGCAAGTGGGTCTTCAAGAATAAGAACAAATTCCCAGAGTGGAAGATACAAAGTATAAAGCTCATTTAGTTGCTAAGGGCTACAGTCAGGTTGAAGGTGTTAACTTTAATGATATTTTCTCGTTCGTCGTGAAGCATACTTTTATTCGTGTTCTTTTATCGTTAGTAGCCATGAATGACCTGTATCTTAAGCAGCTTGATGTTAAGACAACTTTTCTATATGGAGAACTTGAAGAGCAAATTTATATGAAACAGCCGAAGGGATTCATTGTTGAAGGGAAGGAGGACCATGTTTGCTTGTTAAAGAAATTGCTTTATGGCCTAAAGCAGTCTCCTCGACAATGGTATAAGCGGTTCGACTCTTTCATGATAGGTCACGGATATTCCAGAAGCAAGCGTGATGGTTGTGTGTACTTCAGAAAGCTTGATAAGGGATCTTTAATATATTTGTTGCTCTATGTCGATGATATGTTAATTGCTTTAAATGACATAGTTGAGATAAATAAATTGAAGGCTTTACCTAAAGGTGAGTTTGAGATGAAAAATCTAGGTGCTGCTAAGAAAATCCTTGGTATGGAAATTAAAAGGGACAAGTCAAGACTATTGCATTTCACACAAGAGAAATATATAGAAAAGATTTTAAAGCATTTTGGGACGATAGATGCAAAACTGGTGAGCACTCTTTTTGCGGCGCATTTCAAATTTTCCGCCAAGTTATCACCATAGTCCGATGATGAACGGGAGTACATGTCTCATGTTCCCTATTCTAGTGCTGTTAGGAGTATCATGTACGCCATGATTTGCACACGGCCGGACATCTCCTATGCAGTGAGCATGGTTAGCAGATATATGACCAATCCTGGTAAGGCTCATTGGCAGGCTGTTAAGTAGATTCTGAGATACTTGTGAGGTACTACTGGCACTTGTTTGGAGTTAGCAGATATATGACCAATCCTGGTAAGGCTCATTGGCAGGCTGTTAAGTAGATTCTGAGATACTTGTGAGGTACCACTAGCACTTGTTTGCAGTTTGGGAGGTGTAAGGATGGTGTGGTTGGATATGTTGATTCGGATTTTGCAGGTGATTTGGATAGGAGGAGATCACTTTTAGGTTATGTATTCTCTATTGGTGGATGTGCAGTTAGTTGGAAAGCTTCACTACAACCTATTGTCGCCTTGTCTACGACGGAGACGGAATATATTGCGATGACAGATGGCGTGAAGGAAGCTATGTGGCTAAGAGGCTTATTTGGAGAGCTTGCTTCTTGTTGGGATCCGACGATTGTTTATTCAGACAGTCAAAGTGTTATTCATTTGTCAAAAGACCAGATGTTTCATGAGAGGACAAAGCACATCGATATAAAGTTTCACTTTGTTCGGGATGTGATTGGGAAACGCACGGTGACTGTTAAAAAAATTGGTACTGAGGATAATCCGACGGATATGCTTACTAAGTCTCTTACTATTGCCTAGTTCAAGCATTGTTTGGACTTGGTGGCAGTTGGTAGCACTTGAGGCCCTATAGGGCATTTGGAGAAGGCGGAGCACATAGCGTTAAGGAGCATTGAGGAGAATTTAAATCAAGGTGGAGTTTTTTGTGGTGACCTCGATATAGCGGCTGCACTAAAAATTAAACCAAGGTGGAGATTGTTAAATTTGGTTTGATTTGTAGTTATCTAAATTGGAGTTAAATTCCAATCTAATTGGGATTAGATACAATTTAGATTTAATTTGACATATATGGATTATGGGTCGGAATCTAAGTCAAATTGAATTAGATTAGACTTGTGTTTAGAAATCCAATTAGATTAGAGTTCCAATTAGACTCTAATTTGAAGCCACATCCTACATATATGCGGCCAAGTTAATGTAGCCGGAGTGACGACTCAAATTAGGCCATGCAAATTAATTAAGTTGTTGGTGGTCATGTTGCGGCGGCGTGCGTGCATTGCAGAGCCTCTGTTGCATGGGGATCTAATTAATGAAGGCAATGCTGTGCATGTTAAGAAGCCATGCTAATTAAACCACATGTTGGAGAGAGTTGACCAAGCCTGTTGGTCCGTACGGTAATGAGGAGCCGTGGCGTTAATTAAGCCGAGCCACTTTGGAGTTGCTTGTACCGATGCGGATTTCGGCATTTTCGATCTAATTAAGCTTTGGTCTTTTGAGAGATCTTCTTTGTACTCCGCCTTTTGATATTAATAAAGTATTTGCTCTGTCTTCGCCCGTGGACGTAGGCCGTTGGCCGAACCACGTAAATTTCGGTGTGCTCTTTCCCTTTATCTTTTCTTTTCCTACATTAAGTTATTTTCTGGATCTATTTTTTGCCGTTCCATTTTTAACAATCATCAACGTTTTACCCGCTGCCTCCCATTGGGTTTTAATTGTATCTTGTTGCCTCTCCCCATTAAGGGCATGAATTGAAACTCCTTGCTCTTGCATCTCTTCTTCTTCTTGGAGTTTACACTCTTCATCAGATTCATGCTTTTGCTCCATTCTCAATTCACGCCAACAATCTTCATCATAGACCTCTACCACTTCTTCACTAGCTTGTAATGCATTCAAAGTTTTATCAGGGCAAATATGGCCTGGATGATATTTATTCCCACATTTAAGGCATTGTCCCATTAACCGGCTCCGTTCGATCAATTGCCGATTCTCCTAATATTGGTTGCTAGACAACTTTTGTTGACTGGAATAATGGGTTTACGAAGTTTCTATTTGTCTATTGTTGAGAGGTTCGGTTACCCCTCTGCCTAGAACCCTATTCCTTCTGTGAGCACTGACACCGCCCTTTCATGCAACCGGGCTTGCTCATAAGTCTCATCCAATGTGTTAGGGTGCACCAAACCCATTAATGCCATTAATTCTTCTTGAAGTCCAAACTTTTCTCAAATCCTCGAAACTTTTCTCAGTGAGATATGGATTGTAATAGAGGAATTGTGAGATATGGTTTGTAATAGAGGAATTGTGATCTCAAATCCTCAAACTTTTCTTGGTATTTATCTACTGTGCCCCATTGCTTGACACTATTGAACTCCCTAATCAAATACCTTTCCCCTGTGATCCAAAACCTCTTACAGAGTGCTTCTGTAAACTCCTCCCAAGTGATACTCTGTCTATTGATAAAGTACCCCTGTTTCCAAATCTTGGCCTTGCCCACGAGATGCATTGTAACTATACTTAGCCACTGACCTTGAGGAATCTGATAAAGATTGAAGTATTGTTCGTAGTTCTCCAACAATATTCTTGGATCATCCCGGCCCGTTGAAGCTAGGAAATTCCAACTTTGGATAAGGAAAATGTTAATGTTGTTGTGGATGCCTAACTCCCTTACTGGACACTGGTTCTTCTCCCTCTATCTCAAGCCGTTTATAACATTGGTTCTTCTCCCTCTATCTTAAGCCGTTCATGAGGATTGGGTGGAATTCCTTTTCCCTTAAGCTCCATATGGTGCAAAGAAGGACTAGTGCCAATGGTTTTAACTTCGGTACTATGACCAGGTAACTTTGAGGTAATCAATTTCATCAACTCTTCATGCTTACATGCGCTGTCTCTCAATATCCATTCATGACGTTTAGTGGATTCAACTTGCAATGATTCATAATGTCTTTGCTCTACTTGTGAGAACTGAGAATTTTGCTGTGTAGCTAAACTCTTTGTTGATGATATTTTTGTATGTAATTCAATTACATAAGCACTCGTCAAGTTTCAAGAGAAAATGAGTTAGTATAGAGAAGTTATGCGATCCTTACTAATCACTGGAAGTGAATAGTAACTCTAATTTTTCGAAGAGGCCAATGGGTAGAAATGGCTTCTGGTGTGTATCGAATTCCGTTCATAATGACCCAATACCTGGTTTTCAATGGTCCGACTGTCCTGGACCAATTGGGGCTAACGGATTTTGGTTTTGACCCACAATTTCCAAGAAAATTGGATTTTATCGCAAAGAGGATTTTGTTCTTTGCTGTTCTTACATTGTAAAACTTCTCGTTTTCCGTGCTTGTGTCCTGGAGTAGGGTGGAGGATGGTTCGGGTACCCACCAGTGGTAGGGAATTCAAATTTGAATTTGAATTTGAGGTTTATTTGATTTATATACACATATATGTGTGGTCTTGGAGAATCAGAGAGATGATGGCATTCGTCACGAATCTGCGATCAATTCCGGCAAAAGAAAATGGTAGTTTCAATGTTCCGACCATGCTGAACGCGTGGACCGACGGATCTTTTAAAATTGCATGATGATCAAGAAGGGGTCGAAAGTGGCAAAATGGAAATTTCGCAAAACCCCCTATATTTTATGTACCGTTGTGCGTGAAATCGAACGTGGAGATACGTAGACGCGTTTTACTCGCACTGTGAGGGACTCCAATGAAATACTAAACATGGGAGGATTGATGTGCAATTTTCACATTAGTATGCAAATAGGTACTTAGGGTTTCATGGATGAAACCCTAACCCTAATCTTCCTCTTCCCACAGCCGACCTCCCAGCCGCCTTACCTCTTTCCCCCGTATGCGCCGCGCGCTCCCGGCCGCCGCTGACCGAGCTCCGGCTGGGCATTAGCCATCTCCCTCTCTTTTCTCTTATATCCTCTACCACCCATCCTCATCTCAGCTTGTGAGCCTGGCAGGGTGAGCCCCGACCCTCGGGCTCCGTCTCCGGCGACGTCCTAGACCCCCGGCGACCTCCCCTGCTGGCCGCTGCCTTCTTCGCACGCCGCCGCTATCTCCACGGCAACCTGCCGCTAGCCTAGGCAACTCCGGGATGAGGCAGACCCAATCCCTCTCCCTTGCGCTGCCGCCACTTAGGGCCGACCTTGCTGCCTCCCTCCAGCCTCCGGTGACCCATCGTCGTCGCCCCGAGGCTCCACGGCCGCCGCCGAGGCCGGCATGACAGTTTGAACCCGAGCTGAGCCTGTGCAGGTTCAAGCTGTTCCAGCGCTGCCGCAGCCGCCTTCTGCCGCCGGCCAACGCGAGCCCCGGCCTCCCTCCATCGCTCGAACCCGCAAGCCACCGGCGCGCCCGCCGCCGAGCTGCCGACGGCCGTGCCCTAGCCTCCCTGCCCCGGTAAGCTTGTGTAAAACTTTTTAATGGTGTTTCTGGGTTGTCTCCACTGTTCCGGCGACCCGAGGCTATTCTGATGCCTCCGGAGGTGAGCACGGTGATCGTCGGTCAGTATTGATCACCGTGCTCACCTCATTTGTGGTCAGCGAGTTCCAAATCTATAGATTCAGCGTGGTTTACTCCTTTTGCGCGTAGTTTGCTGAACTTTGGGTCTCTTCCGGGCCTTCCACAGTGAGCCGCTGTGCTCCGGATAATGAGCATGTCCTCCGTCATGTCGAGATCTATCAGCCTGTGTCTCGGCTGACCCCGTAAACCCTTGGTTTGTGGTATTGAGCCACAAAACCTCGTTATTTACATAAAATATTATAATTTTATGTATTGGTAGGGCTTTCCATGCAATTTAGCTTCTTGTGGCTGCTGTAGGAAGTACGTGTGTGGGGGAGGTGATCCCTGGACTGATCGTCGAAGGTCCAAAACTCTTCGCGGAAATCGAATATCGATTTTGGTGCGTTTTTCAACAAAATTCTCCGACGGAACGTGGTTTCGGTTCGGATTTCTTCCGACGTTTTTAGAGTACACTATGTTTTGTTGCTAAACCTTGTTGGCTAGTCACTTATGTCATTCCGAAGGCCCGGAGACGATGGGTGAGCGACGGTGGGTTCCGGTGTCGAAATTGGCACTTTCGAAAACCCGGATCGGAACAATTATCCAACGATAATCATTTCGGTGTGAGACTTGACGTTTACTGCCAAGATATCTTTAATTTGTGTTCTGTGGCAGTGGGTGACTCGTGGCATGAGTCGGAGAGTTTCGGGACACCTCGTGGGTCCCGGCGGAGTTCCGGTGCGATTTTCGGGACTTCCGGCGAGTTATAGTAATCGGTTTTGGGAAATCGACTTTTGTGGGTTTGTGTTGTAAGGTATGGATCCCGAGGATCTAAAAGGTAAATAACACCTAGAGGGGGGTGAATAGGTGTAAAACGGCAAAAACAAAAACTCTCGATGCAAATAAAAGAGATAGCGGAAAATAAAAAACAGCACACCGAGATTTTAACGTGGGAAAACTCCAATCCGGAGTGAAAAACCCACGGGACTGATCACGCGAAAAAAATCCACTAAGAAAATTTGAGTACAAGTGATTTAACCAAAATACATGACTCAATTTACCGAATTCCCGTTGTTGATGGTCTTCGCCGGTCCTCGATCGATAGGAATCCTCCAATCGACCTCGCCGCAACTCCTTGCTGCGTCAACGCCTCAACTCCTCAAAGCGTCCACCGAATCCTCGGCTTCACGCGAGATCCACGCGCCAAACCTCCTTCCGGAGTTTGTATAATCGATGATTTGTGGTGATTGAGACTTAGAATACCATAAGCAATGAGGGTTCACCTTCTAATCAAACATCTACTTGATTCTCGAAGAATATCTCGAGTTAAAATTGAAGAATCAAGTCGATCATTGATTATATGAAACTTGTTATATGAATAAAATCATAAGAATGTGAAAACAAGTTTCTAGGGTTTTTGAACAGTAGAAATTCAAAGCTTTAACCCATATGATAACCCCCATGGCTTATTTATAGGTTTAAAAGACTTAGAAGTAGACTAGGATTGCAAAAAATCTATTTTAAAAACTGGTGTCGTCCTCAGGGACCGATCCTCTCAAGGAGACCGGTCTTTGGGAGACCGGTCCCTCGAGTGAGAGACTGGTCCCTCGCTGTGTGACAGAAAACACAACGTTCGGGAACCGGTCTCTCATGCCAGAGACCGGTCCCTCGCTGCGTGACAGAAAATTCCATGTTCGGGAACCGGTCTCCCTTTTCAGAGACCGGTTGCCTCAACATCCCACACAGTGAGGACCCTCAGGGATCGGTCTCTCAACTCTGAGAGCGGTCCCAGAACACTGAAAAGTTCAGTTTAAGTGTTTTAAAGCAATCTAAGTCTTCTGAACTTATTGTAATTAGATAAATTCACCACAAATGATCTATTCTTCATACCTGAGGTGTCGAGCTTTCCAAATGAGTCTTTGCTCTTCAAATTGAATCTTCTCTTCAAACTACCACGATCAATTCTTCAAGATTCCATTTGACTTTACGAAATACGCCAACCTAGAAAATCTTTAACAATCTCCCCCTTTGGCGATTTCGTGACAAAATATATTACAATGCTCGTACACAACTCAAAAATAATAAAAAGAAGATCATCGCAATCACCAAACGACAATCTCCTGCATGATCGATCCAATAAAAGAAAAATTACACCTTTCACACATTCCTAATACAAAACTCTATGACTTAAACATGGAGTCTTGAAGTCTTGAATATTCCTGCAAAAACATTCTTAAAACACAATCAAGATTCAAGAATACTTATCATATCAAAACATTAAACATAAACGTTATAGTCAGTCATCATCAAAGTATCAACCAAAGCATCAAAACGACAGTCATAGTTCATCTACGTACTTGTCAGAGCATCTAAATTTACATAACAAAGCACCAAACAAAAATGAGCATCATCATTATGAGCATCATCATCATGAGCATCATCATCATTATGAGCATCATCATCATGAGCATCTCCCCCTTTTTGTCAGAAAGCGCAAAAATGACACAAGGAGGAACTCCGCACTACCTACTCCGAGTCATCACCCGGAGGTAAATCCTCACTACAACAACCTAACTTGTCGAAAATTGCTTGCATTAACCGTTTGATCTTGCTCACATCTTTCTTTATCACAGCTTGCTCCTCAGACATCTTCCTCAGTTCCTCAGATAAACGATGCTGCTCGCGATACACAGACGACACCGAGACATCCTCCTCAGAAATCTCCACAGAAGGACGTGAGGAAGCAGGAGCCGCAGGAGGTGGAGAAGGTCGCTGAGACGGAGATCGAAGCTGCACATACGACTTCACAAACGTTGTCACGCCCCGGGACCGATACCAATTTGGCCCGATCCGAGCGCGTCAAACAGACGCCGAACGGACAGAGTTTCCCCTATTCGCCCAAGGCTCATTACATGTACAAATTCAAACAAGAAATGCACTAGCGGAAACATACACAAACGGCTTACACGAGGGTAAGCAATAGCCATTAGTGAAAGAAAGGAAAACTAAACATTCATTTGTACTATGATTCGTTTTTGATCATATACATTGCATTCATCTTGTTCATTTCGAATTCCTTACATGTCATTTCATCATTTCTTTCTTACATCACATTTACCTCAAAATACACATTACATTCTTTTCTTTACATTACTAATCATCATATACAAAAGGTGAACATAGGGTAGCCACTATCAAAATGTAAACCCAACTCAACTCTGGTGGCCTCTGTCTAAGGCGCGATACCTTTACCTCGGTCCCTCGCCGGCTTGCTCGGTCCCGGCTCTGTGGAAATATTGGGGTGAGAACTACAACAAAGTTCCCAGTGGGTTCGGCCTCAACATCACCGACTTTCCCACTAGGACTAACTCAGGCATAATAGAAAGAATAAGCTGCATATAGTAACCAATCTATACATGATGCTAATATGCCTGAACAATAAAGCAGAAATATGCTCAACATTAAATAAATGCAGATTATGCAAATTCTTTGTTCTTTTCACTTTACTCTTTGTTCTTTGTTCTTTGTTCTTTGTTCTTTATTCTTTAATCTCAAGGCTAACCCGGGGGTTTCGCCACATTAACTTGCTTCACATTAAGTCCATCATCGCAGGAACTCACCCGCTAGGACCGTCCTTCGGGTTTACTCCAACCCGTGATGCATAACTCCGGAGCGCATCGCCCGAGGGGGAGCGACCGCCCTCGAGCACGGAACTCATAGCAAGTATGATCATATCCTTAACTCAAAGGATTATAAGTTCAATCTTGACTTTACACTAGCTCTAGTGTTCTTTACATCACTTTATGTTGCAAACTCATGCAATCACATTCTTTACATTTCTCTACTCTTGCTAACTCTACAATTCTTGTTCTTATTGCCCCACTTTACTTTAATCTTACACATTGTCATTTTCATCACTCTTTACATCACGTTAGTTCTTTGCATCACACTAACTCTAGTGTCTCTTTACTTTACATTTTCAAATGCCACTCGATCTATGTCATAGTGTCACTCTGTTCTTTTGCTCACTTTGGGTGCTCACTTTTCTCTCATGCATACACATAGGGTTTTTGACGTTTACATAGTTCTCATTCATCATATTATGCAAGTTGTACTCACAATCATGCAACATTACATTTTCATCATTACTTTACCCTAAAATGCATGCAACAACATATATACATGCTCAAATGAATGACACATTAGGCATAGAGGAAAGTTCAACGAGTTTGAGAAGCACCACCCACCTCGTAGGTCTATTTAGGTGCTCCGACGATTTTCTTGAGATTTATAGGCTCCTCGTTCTTCACCTGCGACAAAACGAAGCCAACTTACGCCATTTTGCCCATATCTTTACATCGGCTTTTCGTAACGTAAATCCGAGCGCACCAACGCGTCGGAAATACCCCCAATTAGGTTTCTAGAGGGTCAATTGCACTTAGAAATCCCTAGGAGCAAAAGCCCCAATTTGGTGCCCTAGCTCCAATACATGTATCAAACCTAGGGTTTGATCTCAAAGAGAAGCAAAAGTAGCTTCATTATACTCTAAAAAGTCCATTAGAACCATTCCTAACTCATTCCAAACCTTAGTTTGGATTTCACCATGAGAGGTGATGAAGCTCACCTCAAGCTTTACCATTTCCATGGCCTTGATCTCAAAAGAAGCAAAAGAAAAGCTTCAAATACTCTAAAAGCTCCTTAAAAACCATTTCTAGGTCATTTGGCTCTCACATTAGGGTTCTAGCATGATTAGGGTTGAAGCTTACCTCAAAGCTTTCCCTAACTTGCACTAGAGAGGAAGAAGATGAAGTTGCTTCACTTCAATAGCTTCTTCTCCACTTTCTTTTTCTTCTTTTCCTTCATTTCTTTCTTTCTTCTTCTTCTTCTTTGCCTTCTAGAGAGAGAGAGGGAGAGGGATGAGTTTGGGTGTGAGGGAATGAGAGGGAGAGGCTCTCACAGCCCTAAACATGACCCACATAATGCATTTTTGCAGATAAGTCCCTCAGCTTTTATCTCATTACACTGCCCGAACTGGGCAGTTCGCGCAGCTGGGGACCGGTCTCTCCTTTCAGGGACTGGTTCCCGAAGGCTCTCCCCGCGCAGCAGAGTGCTGCGCGCGTGGAACCGGTCTCTCTTTGGGGGACCGGTCTCTTCGGGGACCGGTCTCATCGGGCCAGGGACCGGTTCCGAGAGCTAGCTTCTCAGGACTTAGCGATTTTTCGGCTGTCTCATTACATACGCGTTTGGGAACGGTCTCTCCCACAGGGACGGTCCCCGAGAGCTAAAAATGCCCAGTTTTGCAGGATTTGATCTTTAGCTCTCGAAACCACTTCCACACACATCTTTGATCGTTTTAACACCTTCGGATTTTCGAAGTGTACCATCCTCGCACTTTGGTCAATTTGACTAAAGTTCGATATTTATTTTTCGAATTTTCGGTATATTACAAACGTGTCGTCTCATTATTCGTCCCAGACTATGCTCATAGGATGTACAACGCGTATCCACCTCATAAAGTCGCAGAATCCTCATGATGATCAACGGAAAAGCAACCGTCATTACTGACCTGACGTCTTAATATCCTTTGCCATCTCCACCAAATCAGAAACGGGATGTTCAAATTGATATTCTTTGCCTTAACAATATCCGGCTTACCCAACAAATACATGTAGAGGATGCGATCTCATCTCAAAATCTTCGTGTTTGCAAGGGGCAAAATGTTATAGCAAACCACGAAGTTCAAAAACCTGTACTCCATCTTGAAATCCTTAGACAATACCATAATCCCGTTTGATTCTGTACCCGGTATGCAAATAGTATTCACAATACGATTCCAATCTCGAAGTGAGTCAAAACCGGCCTGCAGATACTCAACTCCCTCAGTACGAGCTTCCATCCCCAGTACAGATGCTATCATATCGGGTGTAATAGTCAACTCGACGCCACGTACCGAAGTAGTGAACATGTACGGGCCGCCGTCAGAGTCAGTCAGATGTCCTGCTTGCATATAGAATTCTCTAATAAGCTCTAGGCAGAAACCTGTTTGCTCCGGAAAATTGCAAATCTTATGCAAATTACCACGTTCAAACAGATCTTGAAATGCCGGCACACGCTCAATGATATTTGCGACGCTTACATCACGTTCACCAATGCAGTGCTTTGAGGAGTACATAGATCGTCGGCGAGAATTAACGTCCTGAACAGAATATCGCGAAGGCTCAGAAACTGGCTCTCTAATCTCGACACCACCTGACTTCCTCCGACCTCCCGTAACGGCCCCTTGATCTGCAGCTTTGCCTTTTCCCTTTTCAGCACATTTTCCTTTCCCTTTTCCTTTTCCTTTCCTTTGTCCTTATCAGTGACTGCGGGAGCTTTACCCTTCTTCTTCGAAAGCACTTCAGGAGTAAGTGCTTCCCAATCAGGCTCATCAGATTCAGATTCTTCACCTAGAGCATACTCGCTCCCCTCGTCCTCCGGGTGGTGCTCAACAGGCCACTTAGCCGAAGACCGTTGACGTTTGCTGCCACAACCACCACCGGCCATAAGAACCACAAGAACAAGTAGCCACGAGTACATTTTCTAAGAAGCCCCTGTTAAACACAATGATTTATACATATTGAACATAAGAACAATTGTTTTCTGATTCCAAAAACTTTAGCAAGTTGATATATAATATGCTAGATAATCCTAGGGCCACTTAATTATGAAATTCATGGACAAATCATGCAACAAACATCAGGAAAATCACATATTTTCGAAAAAATTGAAAAATTAAGATTTTGATAGTGAAAACTTAGCAAAATCGGCCAAATAATCATATCAAAAGATGAAATAATACATGAAAATCCTGAATAACATGTTTAGAGGTAAGAACAGGGCATAAATGGAGAGATCCAACAACATTATGAGATCAAACCCCAAAAATCTAAAAATAAAGTACAATTTCGGATTATAAGGCAACAAAGAAATAAAATCCGAAACTCTTACCAAAAACACTTGTAAATCCACGGAGAAAGGAAGCAAAATCACGCTGGGGAAGCAAGGAGCTCAGGAGAAAAGTTTGATGAGATTTGGTAAAGTTAAAAAAAAAACAAACCACAAAACCCTTATATCGGTTCGGGCGGAGGCACCGGTCTCTCCAAGGCTGGGACCGGTCCCAGAGCCAAAACTCAAATATTTAATTTAGGTTCAGAATTTTGCAAAAATTTTATATAATATCCCAGAATGTCCAACACAAAAAATAATCAATTTCCATCCCCAATGTCTTCCAATAAAATTTCATAAATAAATCTTGAAAAATCAATTTCAAAGATATTCAATCTGTCAAAAATTGTTGATCCGAAAATCAAATAAAATTCTTGATAAGTATCAAATAAAATTCCACACATCATACAAGATCTAAAAATTGATTGTATTGTCTTATTGTTATATTTGTTAAGAAAAATGAATAAGTAAATCTCATAATCGTGAAATTAAAATAATACCCTCAAATTGAGTTATGCACATTATTCGAGATAGGAGTGGCTCTTTGAGCATCTTTTAACTAGCCACCTTATATCGCCTAGGAGATGTATTAAACATATTATTAGTATTTTACCATCTCTATAACATCTCATATTTATTTATTCTTTATTGCCTTTTAGCTTATAGAGATACTTTGATCATCATATGGTAGCTGCACACACTGACCGGACGACCTAGGTGGTAGCTCTTTTCTCCATGTGGTGGTAGTTTTCACACTCCCCGCTGGGATGTAACTTTTTTCACATTTTTTGAATTTAAGAAATTTTCATAACCGGAAAGACTCCCCCTAAATTAGTGCAACCCTCAAGTCAAAAATATTATCGCAATTTCAAAAACAGAGAAAGAGTTATTCATCTCATAGCTAATAATCAAATAAAATAATTTCAATGTTCAAAATTCAAAGCATGATGTAACACACTGGACCTTTGCAAATTGCGAGGTTCGAGTGTTTGGATGTATTTCGAGCTTTTCCACACTTGGTGGAGGGTTGTAGAATGTTTTCCGACCTAAAAAGTTCGAAAACTGGAATTCTGAACAGTCCTGTGAGTTTTTACTCTCGGGGACCGGTCCCTGAAAGGAGAGACCGGTCCCCCAGTGAGCAGTGTTGCGACAGCCTTGAGGCAACCGGTCCCTGGCAGGCAAGATCGGTCTCCGAGCGCGCCTACGCAGTGAGAGACCGGCCCCGCCCAGGGAGAGATCGGTTCCCGAACGTTGGTTTCTCGGGTCCGCAGCGAGAGACCGGTCCCTGCTGAGGAGAGACCGGTCCCTCTGGGCGAAAACTGCCCAGACCTGGCTGTTGCAATATTGGATTTTTGAGGGGCCTCTCCGGATTTTGTTACACTAGATGGGCTTATTAGCCATTTCCTCCTCTTCCCTCTCTCATTTTCTCATTCTCACCCTCTCCCTACACCTTTTAGAGAGAGAAGAAGGAGAAGAAGGAGGAGAAGAAGAAGAGGAGCTTGCTTGAGGGAGCTTGGAGCTCAACCCCTTTCTCTCCTTTCCACCCTTGCAAGGCTTAGAGCTTGCTTGTAGAGCTTAGTGGAGGACCAATCTTCAACCCTAGAAGATTTGGAGCTTGCTTGGAGGCATCTTGGGAGTGTTAGTACTTGGATTCTACCCTTTGATCCTTGATTTGGTAGGTTTTACCATTTGGAACCCTAGAATGGGTATTAGGGTTGATTTTTGGGGCTTTTTGATCTAGGGCTTTTGAGGCTAGATTGATTGGATTAGAACCTTCCTTGGGCTTGGATTGGAAGGGATTTAGCTCTCTTTTAGAGCTTGAGAGAGATTTCCTACACATTAGGTGACTTTTAGCCCTTTTGTTCAGGTTGTTAAAGTTTGATTTTATAGTTGATCGTAATGCCCGTGTATCTCTTCGCGCGATACTTTTAGGGTATTTTGAGACTCGTGGACAACTTTCGCTTCGGCAATCGATGAGATCACGCATGGTTCAGGGGGTTTACCTAGCCATCACAATGAGAATTCTCATTTCTGCTGATGAATTAATCATATTTAATTGGAATAAGCAGCATATCATGTTAGAATATTTATATGTGAATTTTAGGCATGCTTAATATGCCTGTTATCGTGTATATGAAAGGTCGGACCTCATATAGGTAGAGAATAACATGTGTATCGCATATGTTTTGCATCCTATTGAGACTTGGGAATCATTTAAATCCATTGTGAAAATGATAGCACTTTGATGCATTAAAGTTATTCCTACATTGAACTTGAAGTTTCTGGTAAGCCATAAGAGGCTCGGACTTGTCTATTTGTGAATAATTGGGCTAATGTCCATGAAGTGGCACCTGAGCTCGGTCATGTTGTGAAGCCTATGGTAGTCCATGAGAGGGTACTACTGTTCATTAATAAAATGTTATGCTTCATAAAGGGGCCCACAAATAGTATATTGAACTTATGTTGTGACTTAAACCTAAATTTCGGATGGCTATGACCTTATGCCATGTTAGAGACATGAGAATTGGGACTTGAGACTTGAACTTGCTTGCTTGCCATGGCTCATTCGATCACAGCTTTTGTGAGGCCTCCCTACAATCCGCACTCCGGAGTAGCCTATGCCGACTTATTTGCTCTGTGCATGAAAGCCTACTGGTCAGTGGATAGACACATTCAGAGTGGAATGTTGCGCTACCAACAGGCACCTTAGCGCACAAGCTGGAATACCTTTGTAAGTCTTAAATTGAATGGGAAATCGACACGGGTTTTGAATGAATAATCACTACTAGATATGTTAGTAGGTTGATTACTATAACATGCTATAGCATGGTGCAGTATATACTTATAGTCCTAAATTATTTCATCATAGTATACTTCATTACCAGATAGAGCATATTCTCGTACATTGTCATAGTAGATCATGTTACCTACTTGCTCGCTATGTTGGGATATAGTATTCATGCTTGGACATACTTCATTTGAATATAGTAGATGACAACCATTTGACATCTTGCTTTTGTGCAACATAGTAGTTTAGCATTTTATTTTGCTTTCTTAAATGCAAACCGTCTCTTTTATTATTATTCTCATTATTGCTTATAGTACTTACCCGTTCCTTTTGGGGCCTAGTGGTGCACTGAGCTGAGGTCAGTAATTGCCCACTGGGAACTATAAATTATAGTTCTCTCGCCCTCTGTTTTCTATTTTCTTTCAGAGCCTTCCACGCCGGGAGAGGCTAGGGACCGTGGGAAGGGCGCCGCTTCGAGTTAGCCCTTCAGAGAGAGACGAGCTTAGGTGGTCTACCTCTCGACGTTTTTTTTTATTTTTGCGAGAGGTTGAGGGTTTCACCAGTGTACTAGAGACCACCATTTTGTACTTTTGAGACTGATAGTGTACTACTTACGGTTTCTTTTATTGTCTAGCCTTACTTCTTTACTTTGGTGTAGATGATAGAACTTTACTCGCTCTGATATCATTAGTTGCTAGTTATTTTACTTCTTTCTATCTGTTCTACCTATTGCTTTACTTCCGCTTTTTATTGTAGACGCCTTATATGTGTAGACACATGGCGGGTCTGGGCACGCTACCGGGAGGGCCTCCGCCGGTCCCGGGGCGTGACACATAAGGTGTTGAATTTAATTTAGTGTACTAAAACAAAATTTCAATGATTTGATCGCTCAAAGATTTTGACAATAGAGAATAACATTGATAGTGATCAATCAAAATATAATACGAAGCAATTAAAGTCATATGATAGAGCTCACAAAATCATGTAATTCACAGCGACACCATCCGTGAAGATCAATCATCTCTCAAAAATAATAAGGAAAAACCAAAAACATGCACAAAAACAAAATGGAATATGCACATGATCTATGGCCCAATAGAATGTATCTAGATTGAAGGATTCATACCAATAGCCTTTCTTAAATGTAGAAAACATTTTTGATCCAAAGGCTTAGTTAAAATATCCGCGAGTTGATTTTCAGTTGAAATATATTCAAGTTGAAAAACGTTTGATTCAACCAATTCTCTTAAAAAGTGATATCTTAGTTCAATATGCTTTGTTCGTGAATGTAAAATAGGATTTTTTGAAATATTAATAGTACTCGTGTTGTCACATAGAATTGTAAACGAGGTGGAGGAGATCCGATAATCACTCAATAAGCTTTTCATCCATAGTAACTGTGTAGAGCAACTACCGGCCGCAATGTATTCTGCCTCAGCAGTGGAGAGTGCAATACAGTTTTATTTTTTACTATGCCACGCAACTAGACAGTGGCCTATATAAAAACATGCTCCACTGGTGCTTTTTCGATCATCCGCAGAACCGGCCCAATCCGCATCCGAGTAGCCGATTAGGTCCAAAGACGTCCCCATCAGATACCATAGACCATAAGCGGTTGTACCTTTAACATATCGTATGATTCTCTTAACTGCTTTCAAATGAACTTCCTTCGGATTAGCTTGATAGCGAGCACAAATTCCCACACTAAAAGCAATATCTGGTCTACTTGCGGTCAAATACAGTAAACTGCCGATCATGCTCCTGTACTGTTTCTCATCCACACTTTGTCCTTCAACATTCACTCCAAATTCTTTATTACTTGTTCCCATTGATGTATCAAAATCCTTTGCTCCATCCAAACCGAATTTCTTAACTAATTCCTTTGCGTACTTGGTTTGAGACAAATGAATTCCTTCCTTTGATTGTTTAACTTGAAGACCAAGGAAATATGAAAGTTCACCCATCATAGACATCTCGAACTCACTAGTCATCAACTTTGCAAATTCAGTGGCAACTGTATCTTTAGTTGCGCCAAAGTCAATGTCATCCACATAAATTTGTGCCACAACAAAGTCATTTTTAGTGTGTTTTACAAAAAGAGTTCTATCTGCTCCCCCTCGGTTGTATCCCTTTTCTAAAAGATATTTTGTTAATCGTTCATACCATGCTCGCGGTGCTTGTTTGAGTCCATAAAGTGCCTTTTTAAGACGAAAAAAATGATTTGAAAATTTAGAATCTACAAAACCCTTTGGTTGTTCCACATAAACTTCCTCTTTTAGAAAACCATTCAAAAATGTACTTTTAACATCCATTTGATAAAGAGTAATTTTAAAATGACAAGCTATCGCGAACAAAATACGAATAGATTCGAGACGGGCAACCGGGGCGAAGGTTTCATCAAAATCAATCCCCTCAATTTGTCGAAACTTGAGCAAAAGTCTTACTTATTTCGATAATTGTACTCATCTTTATTTTTCTTATTTTTAAAAATCTCATTTAGTACAATTAACATTTGTTTGCTCAGGCGTTGGCACTAATTCTCCATACATCATTGTGGTGTGAAATTGACCAGTTTCTTTACTAGGCATTTATCAATTATCATTAAGAAGACTTCGTCAATATTCTTTGATCCCCCCCCGCCCCCCCCCCCCCCCCCCCCCCCCCCCCCCCCGCCCCCCCCCCCCCCGCCCCCCCCCCCTCCCTATTAGAAAAACATAACATCAAATTCACATTGACGTTGACTTCTACTTTCGCACAACATACCACTATGATCTCCAATGACATATTGCGTATTAACAAGGGGTATCTCTTTGACTCTCTCATGGCATCTCAGATGAGACTAGTATTTCAGATGTAGATGCTTTGAGGCTCAGATGACTCATTTGACTGCAACATTTCAGAAATGCATGGATTATCAAAATGCCCGAAACACATCATTCAAGGGGACATACAAATAGAGAATATTATCTCATCATTCATCAAAGCATTAGTATGAACCACTTTCACCAAAGAACTTACCGAAGAATCTTCTCTATTTTATACTTGATTAGCTTCTATCACCCTGTAGTTCGTAATTGTACGCACTGATAAGCGACGCTTGTAGCTAGTAATAACAGAGAAAATATCCCCTCGTCACTTCGGGAGTCAAATTTTTCAAGATTTTCACGATCCCGAAGGATAAAACACTTACTCCCGAAGACATGAAAGTATTTAATATTAGGTTTCCTACCAAGCCAAAGTTCATACGGAGTATTCAAAGTGCCCGGACGCACATAAATCCGATTGATAACGTAGACGGCCGTGTTAACCGCTTCGGCCCAAAAATGTAAAGCAATTTTCTTACTATGAAGCATTACACATGCCATCTCTTGTACAACCCGATTTTTGCGTTCTACCACTCCGTTTTGTTGGGGTGTATAAGGAGCCGAAAATTCATGTTTAATACCATTTGAAATACAAAAATCAACAAATTTTAAATTTATGAATTCTCTCCCTTGATCACTTCGAATACGTACAATTTTATCGTTACGCTCATTCATAAGACGAAGACAAATCTCAGAAAAAGAATCAAAAGTATCAGCTTTTTCATGTAAGAAAGCACTCCATACAAATCGAGTAAAATTATCAACAATAAGCAAGATATAACGTTTTCCACCCAAACTTTGAATCCTAGATGGTCCCATCAAGTTCATGTGAAGTAACTCTAATGGTTTAGATGTCCCTAAGTGGTTCAAATTCTTATGTGCGGATCTAGTTTGTTTCCCTAATTGACAACCCCCACATACAGTGTTCTCTTTGAAGTCTATCTTAGGTACACCTCTAACAACCTCCTTCTTTGTTATTTTAGATAGTTCCTTAAAGTTCATGTGACCTAGTCGTTCATGCTATAAAGTTTCGGTCTCTAATGTCGCTAGGTTACAATGTTCAGTTGAAGAACTAGGAACTACATAACAGTTATTCTCAGATCTTACACCTTTTAAGAAAATAGAATCATCACGAGTCACATTACATTCTTTATCAGAAAATTTTACAGAATACCCATCATCACACAATTGGCTTATGCTTACGAGATTTGATTTAAGCCCCTCAACATAAAAAACATCATTCAATGTAGGGCCATCTGAGATAGTGACAGTTCATTTTCCAATAATTTTCGATGACCGACCATCTCCAAAAACAACAAGTCCACTTGAGATTTTATTTAAAGAAGTAAACTAATTTTTATCACCAGTCATATGACGTGAACAACCACTATCCAGATACCAAGAAGTGTTGTCGTAAGCATGAAGCGAGGTGTGAATGATAAGGCAAGGAAAGAGTTCACCTTTGCGCACCCAAACCTTACGTGTTTTGGGTTGCGTTGGCCGACTTATTTGCGAAATATGTTGCTTGTCGACGATTTGAGCAATTTTCTTCTTTGGATCATCCTTCTTCCATTTCCAAGTTTGCTTTGGATTTGTCTTCGGATCTACCTTCTTTGGTTTCCTTGTTTGTTTGTTCTTAGGATCATCCTTCTTTGATTTCCATTGTGCCTTCCGATCCAAGGGTGTAGTAGGGCTTTTAGCCTTTTGTTTGCAAACCCTTTTCACATGACCTAAAACACCACAAAGATGACAAATTTTGTTAGCAAAGAAGTTCTTCGGAGGGATAAACTTACTATAAAGCTTAGGAACCGCTTTTGTAGAATGTTCGTCATCTTTCTTCATTGCTTGATCAATATACGTCCGTTCGTATCCAAGTCCAAGTTTATTTGTTTGACCAAGTCCAAGCATCTTATCAAGTTTGCTAGAGCCAGACGAGAATTGATTAAATCTGATTTAAGTTGAATAATCGTCTTGGTGAATTCCATATTTGCTTCTCTAGCTTCCGAGTATTGCTTCGTAAGAAAATTGATGTTTTCAATATGAGACTTCTTTTCCTTTTCAAGCAATGTGCACTTCTCAAATAAAGAGTCATAAGACTTAGTCAAACCATCTTTTTCATGCTCGAGACTCTTGGTTAGCGACTCTAGTTTCGTGTTCTCTTCTTCCAATTCGAGCAATCTTCGCCGCAATTTTTTATTGTGCTTTGCCATCTTCTTTGACTCGACAACCAATTGATGATATGCGGCAACCATATCATCTTCATCCGATTCTTCATCCGATGAATTCTCCGACGTAGATTTTTCTTGCATAGACGTCATAGAGATAGAATCTGTAGATGCTAAACACATAAAAGAGTCATGTGCAATAAGTGCCGTAGCGTTAACATCCTCATCACTTGAAGATGACTCACTCGAAGATGAATCTGTAGGGCAATTCGATGCAATATGACCAAATCCTCTACACTTATAGCATTGGATTTGACCTTCATTAGTTTTCTTCTTTTTTGAAAAATCTTTAGAAGAGCTTTCAGACTTTTTATTCTTAGAATAGGAAGATGAAAAAGAACTCCCTTTATATTTGCTTGACTTGGAGGAAGTGGACTTAGGAGGAAACTTCTTTCTAAAGTTCCGACGGAACTTCTTCGTTAGAAGCGCTAGTTGCTTTTCAAACTCCTCCAAGGTTTGCTCCAAGTCCGAGTCCGATGAAGTTGTAGAGACATTTCCTTTTGTTGATTTTAGAGCTATCCCTGAAGCTTTAGAAAAAGACTTGGAAGAAGACGAATTAGAAGGAAAAGTCATCTCATACGTTTGAAGTGCACCTACTAATTCTTCTACCTTAAGTTCATCCGGATCTTTTACCGTTTCAATAGCCCCAACCTTTGGACGAAATCGTTCGGAAAGGGTTCTCAAAATTTTTCTCACAATTTAGAGTCCGGAATTTTCTCGCCTAAGTTAGCACACGAGTTTACAATGTCTTGCAAACGAGTATAATACTCGGTAAAAGATTCATGTTCTTCCATACGAATAGAGCCAAATCTACTTGTAAGTATTTGTAATTTTTGAATCTTTACCAAGCTTGTACCCTCGTGTGTAACTTGTAAAGTGTTCCAAATTTCTTTGGCGGTTTCACACGCCGAGACACGAGAAAATTTCGTTTGATTCAAAGCATTAAATAAAGCATTGATACCCTTTCCTTTGAACGAAGATAGATCGTTTTCCTCTTTCGTCCACTTATTTCTAGGTTTCGGACCGGTAACATTCTCGATAACTTCGGTGGAATGTTTCCATCCAAATTCAATGGCTTGCCATATCCGCTCGTCGATGGCAATAAGAAACGCCCTCATACGGACTTTCCAATTATCGTAATTTGTGCCATCGAAGAGAGGGGGTCGATTAATGTTACTGCCCTCGGCCATGAATTACAACCTATACCCGCTCTTATACCACTTGTAAGATATGGATTCCGAGGATCTAAAAGGTAAATAACACCTAGAGAGGGGTGAATATGTGTAAAACGGCAAAAACAAAAACTCTCAATGCAAATAAAAGAGATAGCGGAAAATAAAAAATAGCACACCGAGATTTTAATGTGGGAAAACTCCAATCCGGAGTGAAAAACCCACGGGACCGATCACGCGAAGAAAATCCACTAAGAAAACTTGAGTACAAGTGATTTAACGAAAATACATGACTCAATTTACCGAATTCCTATTGTTGATGGTCTTCGCCGGTCCTCGATCGATAGGAATCCTCCAATCGACCTCGCCGCAACTCCTTGCTGCGTCAACGCCCCAACTCCTCAAAGCGCCCACCGAATCCTCGGCTTCCACGCGCCGAACCTCCTTCCGGAGTTTGTATAATCGATGATTTGTGGTGATTGAGACTTAGAATACCATAAGCAATGAGGGTTCACCTTCTAATCAAACATCTACTTGATTCTCGAAGAATATCTCGAGTTAAAATTGAAGAATCAAGTCGATCATTGATTATATAAAACTTGTTATATGAATAAAATCATAGGAATGTGAAAACAAGTATCTAGGGTTTTTAAACAGTAGAAATTCAAAGCCTTAACCCATATGATGACCCCCATGGCTTATTTATAGGTTTAGAAGACTTAGAAGTAGACTAGGATTGCAAAAAATTTATTTTAAAAACTGGTGTCGTCCTCAGGGACCGGTCCTCTCGAGGAGACCGGTCTTTGGGAAACCGGTCCCTCGAGTGAGAGACCGGTCCCTCGCTGCGTGACAGAAAACACAACGTTCGGGAACCGGTCTCTCATGCCAGAGACCTGTCCCTCGCTGCGTGACAGAAAATCCCATGTTCGGGAACCGGTCTCCCTTTTCAGAGACCGGTTGCCTCAACATCCCACGCAGTGAGGACCCTCAGGGCCCGATCTCTCAACTCTGGGACCGGTCCCAAAACACTGAAAAATTCAGTTTAAGTGTTTTAAAGCAATCTAAGTCTTCTAAACTTATTGTAATTAGATAAATTCACCACAAATGATCTATTCTTCATACCTGAGGTGCCGAGCTTTCCAAATAAGTCTTTGCTCTTCAAATTGAATCTTCTCTTCAAACTACCGCAATCAATTCTTCAAGACTCCATTCGACTTTACGAAATACGCCAACCTAGAAAATCCTTAACATATGTGTGGGGTTGTGAGTTGGTATTTGAATCTGTAGGTTAGATACTAACCTAGTGGACCCTCTGTAGGTCCGGTTGATGATCTTAAGCAGTTGGGAGACAGGCGCAACATCGATACAGGTGGGCACTTCGATCCGAAGTCACTAAAGTGGTGTCTGCTCGGTGATCTCTATCCTTATTATCTTCTTTCGTTATTTGATATTGATTGAGCATTCTTACACCACTTGACTTCGTAGTTAGTCACTCTACCGTTATTCCTATTTTATATGATCATGATCTAGTAGTTGAGTGATGTTTCTGATGATTAAGTCATACATGCTGTTATTTGACATTAGTTGACTTCATAGTCGGAGACACTCGTATTCATACATGCTATGATTTGACATTAGTTGACTTCATAGTCGGTGACACTCGTATTCCCACATGTTGTGATTTGATATTAGTTGACTTCTTAGTCGGTGACACTCATATTCATACATGCTGTGATTTGATATTAGTTGACTTCATAGTCGGTGACACTCGTATTCATACATGCTGTGATTTGATATTAGTTGACTTCATAGTCGGTGAAACTCGTATTCATACATACTGTGATTTGATATTAGTTGACTTCGTAGTCGGTGACACTCGTATTCAAACATGATATGATTTGACATTAGTTGACTTCATAGTCGGTGACACTCGTATGGTATGATTTGACATTAGTTGACTTCGTGGTCGGTGATATTGTTCTATCCTTGAGATAAAGGTTGACTTGGTTAGTTGGTTACTCTTTGTTAGACTTTACCTCGGCTATTCCTCGACAGTGGACTATTGAGTATATTGCATCGATCGCCACAGCTCAGACGCATTTCACGTACACCAGCGGTTTGATCCACCGCAAGAGGGTGTACCGTAATAACTCGAACTTCTCCAATTATGAAATTTTGGTGGGAACTAGCTTAAAAAGCTATTAAATAAGTTCCAGTAAAGTTTGGAGAGTATTTGAGTCTTTTCGGAGCAAACTAGACTAGAAACGGGCTCCAAAAGCTGAAATCTGTCTAAGTTGCAAAATTTGTATTGGGTACCGATACTAGAAAACTGGGTACCGGTACGCAATGTAAAACTGAGAATATGAGCTCTCGAGTTATGAGGTACTGGAACGGGGTACCAGTACTGGACTGGCCGGGTACCGGTACGCGAACCCGAGTACCAGTACGGAGCCTCCCAGAACGCTGTTTTTGAGGGGTAAAAGTGTAATTTCAGTGTGGGCTTATATAAGGGGGTGCCCACCCCTTCCCCTCAGCCCAGAACACACACGCACACATGCAGAGAGAGAGAGAAGGAGTTCATCTCTCTTCCTCTCTTCTTCCTCCTCTCCAAATTGGAGATCTTGGTGGAGATCGAGCTCGGGAACGCGTGGGGAGTGGTGGTTCGAGCTCTCGGGCGCTTGGTGGCTCGGTGTGCTTCCGACTCGAGGTTCGTCTACGGGTCAAGAGGTTAGGGTTTTGCTAAATCTTTTGGTATTGGGATTCTAAATTTCCCTAGATGATTCTAACTAGGTTAATCAAAATTTACCATGAGTTTTGGGGTCTTTTTATGGAAATTGGAAACCTAGGGTTAGAATTGAGAATTTTAGGGTTTGAGTTAGGGTTTTGGATTTAAACCTTCTAGCTGGATTTCTAGCAAATCCTAGGCTAATCTAAGCTACAAATGGTGGAGATTAGCAAGTGGATTGGGGTTTTATCATAAAGTTTGGAAAGCCCCAGGTTAGAAAGAGGGGTTTCTTGGTGGAGGGTTCTAAAAATATTTTAACCCTTTGAAACCCTAATTGAGGGTTAGAAAATCATGCAAGGCTATTTGATTTCAAGTAGAAAGATCATTTAGTGGTTCAAAAATGGTGACAAAGGATTTCTTGTATAGGGCAAGGAAAGCTTGGGAGAAAGCTTGGGAATCCAAGTAGTTGGCCTAATTGCAAGTGTCTACAAGCAATTAGGAAGTTTAAAAGGTGGGTTGTGCTTCACCGAAGTGACTAGGTCGCTTCCATGCCAAAGTGAAATATGACTTTGTTTATTGATGCATACATGTAATGATAGATTAATTGGTTAAATGAGTAGGCATAGATTGTATGCTACTTAGGGTAAATAATCTATCATTGGACAAGAATATAGGCATGTGGAACATATAGGATGTATATATATATATGTATGCCTAAATGTGGTTAGTAAATATAGGTCAATGAACTATAGGATGATTAGAGAATTTGACAAGTGTGGCACCAAGGACTAGATGGCATGAAAACTATGAATCCTAGATGTTGATAACTAGGATAGAAAATAATTGGTTGGACATTGAACCTAGTGTTATTAAACATAGGTTGGACATTGAACCTAGTGTTATTAAACATAGCTTGGACACTGAACCTAGTGTTATTAAACATAGGTTGGACACTGAACCTTGTGTTATTAAACATAGGTTGGACACTAAATCTAGTGTTATTAAACATAGGTTGGACATTGGACCTAGCGTTATTGAACCTAGGTTATGAGATATAGTGGCAGGATGATCACATGGACGTGAGAACATAAACCTAGAGAGGTTGACTTGAAAATGGACGGATATGCACATCCAGTGAGTTTGGTGACCTTGGAATCAGAGCTTGGGCGTATGCAACGATTTCGTCGCCGGGCTTGATGCTAAGGGGGCGTGTGCGACGATTTCGCCGTCGGAGGCTTTAGCCATTGTTTGGCGTGTGCGACGATTTCGTCGCCAAATGGCTAAGCCAGGTAAAGGATTATGCCACCGTTGACTTGAGCCATTGTTTGGCATATGCGACGATTTCGCCGCCAGATAGCTAAGTCAAGTAAAGCGGTGAGTTGTGGATAATTGACTCAAGACCGAGTCGGGTGGTATAGCTTGGCTAAGGTAAATGAACCTTAGGAGCAAGTGGCAAATGGTATGGATTGTGGAATGGAAAGTAGAAACAGTAGATCTACTTGCATGGGTTGCATTTATGTCGCATTATTGCATGTTGTGAGGCATAAGCATGGATTTATTTCTCGCATAAAAACTATATGTTTAAATGTTGGACTAACTTGCTTTTGATGCCTCCTTTGGACCTGGTGTGTCGAGCTCTTTCCTTGGGTGGTCGTACCCACTGGACCTTTGGACCTGGTGTGTCGAGCTCTTTCCTTGGGTGGTCGTACCCACTGGAAACTATTTTTATAGTTCTCACCCCACGTTTTTCAGGTCCACACGTGAGCGGCGCGGCGGCGCGAGGCAAGGGCGTAGCTCAGTAGATAGCGCCCTGCCACTTGAGACCAGAGATAGAAGTACCCCGAGTCAGCCTAGCTTACGGGTGTAGAAAGGAAAAGAAAGAAACAATTTGTATTAAGCTGATTGTATTTGGAAGTTGAATATAATGTAAATGTAAAAAATTTGAGACGAATGCTTGTAATAGCTTAGTATTTATGTTGTTGATACTTTCCTTATGCAATCAATGTATAAATACTGTTCCTGTTTGGAACCACTTGTATTGTACTGTTGCGACGCCTTGGACGTATAGGGGAGACTCTGTCCGTCCCGCGGTCTGTCGGCGCGCCAAATCCGACCAAAGAGGCGGGTCTTCGGGGCGTGACATATACTTTTTCAAAAAAGTGCTTGGGAGTACCCACCCGTGAGCCTAGGAGCTTATGCCAAGGTTATATGCTAGGTGGGTGAACGCAACCTGTGAGCCCAGGAGCTTATGCTAGGTCATATACCAGGTGGGTGTAACGATCCAGCCCACTAGCAATAATAACTCATTGGGCCCAACCACCGGCCGAAAATGCTTAAGCCCAGTTATTATTACTAGTGTCTAAGTCTCTTATAAATCAAATGACAATCCCATTCCCATCCGATATGGGACTACTGGGGTGTCACAGACTCCCCCCGTTAAGGACCTAACGCCCTTGTCAGTCCAGTCTCACACAGCCCAAGATCACCAGGCGATGTGAGACTTGTCTCGCTAGCCTTTGTCATTTCGACCCTGACTTAGCCTGTAAATCACCAACCCTGGCTTAGTCTATCATTCCGACCCTAACTCAGCCAAGACTTATCTCACACTTCCGGCTGGTAAATTTGGTATGATACTAAATGTAACGACCCGACCAGCTAGCAATAATAACTCGTTGGGCCCAAACACCGGCCCAAAATGCTTAAGCCTAATTATTATTACTAGTGTCTAAATCTCTTATAAACCAAATGACAATCCCATTCCCATTTGATAAGGGACTATTAGGGTGTCACAGTGGGTGAGCGCGGTGTGGCATTGCCTGAGATCTTTAGACCGATACGACAGATTGATTGGGTATTTTTGGATGATTTGTCCGGTTGATGCATACTCGCATTCTGTTTTGCATTACAGTAGCGGTTAGTTATATTCCCCTTTACTGTTGTTTACCCTTGTAATATTGCTACTGTAGTTATGTGTAATATCCCAAACTCTTTTTGAGTGGTGGAGAGTGTAATGTACCAGACTCCTACAATTATGAAGTTTTGGTGGGAACAAGCTTAAAAAGCTAGTAGATAAGTTCCGGCGAAGTTTGGAGAGCATTCGAGTATTTTCGACGCAAACCAGACGCGAAAACGAGCTCCGAAAGCTGAAATCTGCCTGAGTTACAGAATTTTGTATTGAGTACCGGTACTGGAATCGGGTACCAGTACTGGACTGGCCGGGTATTGGTACTGGAATCGGCTACCGGTATGCAGTGGTAAAAAATGAGAAAACATGCTCTCGTGTTTGGAGGTATTGGAGTCGGGTACCGGTACGCCAGCCCGAGTACAGGTACGCAGCATCCCAGAATGCTATTTTTGAGGGGTAAAAGTATAATTTCAGTTGGGGGCTTATATAAAGAGGCCCCCGGCCCCTTTTCTCTGCAGAACGCACACACACACACGCATGGAGAGACAGTGAGGGAGTGGGAGGAGCTCATCTCGCTCTCATTCTTCTTCTCATTCTTCTTCTCCTTCTTCGACTCAGAGATCGCGGTGGAGATCGAGTTCGGAGAGCTTGGAGGAGCGGTAGATCGAGCTCTCGGGAGCTTGGTGGCTTGGAATGCCTTCAACTCGAGGTTCGTAATTGGGTAGGAAGTTTAGGGTTTGGATTAAATCCCTAGAAATGAGGTTCTAGTGAACCCTAGATAATTCTAAACTAAGTTAATCAAGATTTCACCATGAGTTTTGGGGTTTTCTTATGGAAATTGAAAACCTAGGGTTAGAATTGGGGATTTTGGGGTTTGAGTGTAATATACCGAAAATTCGGAAAATAAATATCGAACTTTAGTCAAATTGACCAAAGTGCGAGGACGGTACACTTCGGAAAGTCCGAAGGTGTTAAAATGATCAAAAGTGAGTTATGGAAGGTTTTCGAGAGCTAAAGAATCAAATTCTGCAAAACTGCAGATTTTCAGCTCTCGGGGACCGGTCCCTAAAGGGAGAGACCGGTCCCCGAACACGTATGGAATGAGACAGCCGAAAAATCTGCTAAGTCCTGGAAGGATAGCTCTCGGGAACCGGTCTCTGCCTGAGAGACCGGTCCCCCAGAGACCGGTCCCATAAGGAGAGACCGGTTGCACTGCGCGCAGCAGCTCTGGCTGCGCAGGGTGGACGTTCGGGAACCGGTCCCTGCTCGGGGAGACCGGTCTCTGCCTGCGCGGAATGCCCAGTTCGGGCAGTGTATTAAAGTGAAAGTTGAGGGGTTTATTTGCATTTTGGCAACCCATTGAGCTATGTTAGGGGGGCTGAGGGGTTTTTCTCTCATTTCTCACCCTCTCACACTCTCTTCTCTCCCTCTCTCTCTCTAGAAGACAAAGGAGAAGAAGAAGAAAGGAAGAAAAGAAGGAAAAGAAGGAGAAGAAAGTGAAGAAGAAGATCAAGGAGCAAAGGAGCCTCATCTTCTTCCTCTCTAGGGCAAGAAAGGAAAGCTTACAAGGTAAGCTTTGATCTATATTGTAGAAAAACCCTAGAATGAGTTTTGAATAACCTAGAAATGAGTTTTAAAGGGATATTTGAAGAGTTTTGAAGCTTTCTTTTGCTTCTTTAGAGATCAAGTCCATGGTTGAGCTCAAGGTGAGCTTCAACCCACCTCTAATGGTGAAATCCAAACTAGGGTTTGGAGTGAGTTAAGAATGGTTCTTATGGACTAATTAGAGTGTAATGAAGCTACTTTTGCTTCTCTTTGAGATCAAACCCTAGGTTTGATACATGTGTTGGAGCTAGGGCACCAAATTGGGGCTTTTGCTCATGAGGATTGCTAAGTGCAATTGACCCTCTAAAAACCTAATTGGGGGTATTTCCGACGCGTTGGTGCGCTCGGAATAGCATTTCGAAAAGTGTATGAAAGGTTATGGGCAAAATGGCCTAATAAGGGTTCGTTTTGCCGCAGGTAAAGAACGAAGCATCTAAAAATCCCAAGGAAAATCATCGGAGCACCTTTGGAAGCCTACGAGGTGGGTGGTGCTTCTCAAACTCATTGAAATTCTCTCTATGCCTAATGTGTCATTCTTTGAGCATATGTTATATGCATTGTTGCATGCATTTTAGGGTAAAGTAATGAAAGGAATGTAATGATGCATGATTGTGAGTACAACTTGCATAATGTGATGGTTAAGAACCTTATGAAAGTTAAAACCCTATATGTATGCATGAGAGAAAAGTGAGCACCCAAAGTGAGCAAAAGAACAGAGTGGCACAATGACATAGATCGAGTGGCATTCGATAAAGCTAATGTGAAATGACACTAGAGTTAGTGTGATGTAAAGAATTAAAGTGATGTAAAGAATGATGAAAATGACGACGAGTAAAGCTAAAGTAAAGTGGGCAATAAGAACAAGAATGCTAGAGTTAGCAAAAGTAAAAGAAATGCAAAGAACAATGATTGCTAGAGTTAGCAAGAGTAATGAGAATGTAAAGAATGTGATTGCATGAGTTTGCAACATAAAGTGATGTAAAGAACACTAGAGCTAGTGTAAAGTCAAGATTGAACTTATAATCCTTTGAGTTAAGGATATGATCATACTTGCTATTGAGTTCCGTGCTCGAGGGCGGTCGCTCCCCCTCGGGCGATGCGCTCCGGAGTTATGCATCCGGGTTGGAGTAGACCCGTAAGGACGGTCCTAGCTGGTGAGTACCTGCGATGATGGACTTAACGTGAGGCAAGTTAATGTGGCGAAACCCCCGGGTTAGCCTTAATGATTAAAGAGCAAAGAACAAAGAATAAAGAACAAAGAGTAAAGTGAAAAGAACTAAAGAACATGCATAATCTGCATCTATTAATGTTGAGCATATTCCTTGCTTTTGTTCAGGCATATTAGCATCATGTTATAGATTGGTTACCATATTTCAGCTTATCCTTTCTATTATGCCTGAGTTAGTCCTAGTGGGAAAGTCGGTGATGTTGAGGCCGAACCCACTGGGAACTTTGTTGTAGTTCTCACCCCACTATTTCCACAGAGCCGGGACCGAGCGAGCCGGCGAGCGACCGCGGTAAAGGTATCGCGCCTTAGACAGAGGCCACCGATGTTGGGTTTCATTTTGTAGTAGACACCCTTTTATCATCTTTTGTATTTGATGATTAGTGATGTAAAGAAAGAATGTAAAGCTTATTTTGAGGTAAATGTGTTGTAAGAAAGAAATGATGAGATTATGTAAGAACAGCAAAGAATCTTAAATGTAAGAGATGGATGTAATGTATATGATCTAAAATGAATCATATTACTTGTGAATGTTTAGTTTTCCTTTCTTTCACTTATGGCTATTGCTTACCCTCGTGTAAGCGGTTTGTGTATGTTTCCGCTAGTGCTTTTCTCTAACGATGAAAATGTACGTGTGATGAGCCTTGGGCGGATAGGGGAAACTCTGTCCGTTCGGCGTCTGTTTGACGTGCTCGGGTCGGGCCAAATTGGTATCGGCTCCGGGGCGTGACATTGAGGGTTTTGAACCAAAGTGATCTCCTTGTTCTCTAATTGAAGGATAGAGGAAAGCCCCAAACAACTGTAGATTGGAAATCGGCGAGCGTCCGGTGGTCGTTTGCAAGTACGAGCCAAACCGGGTGACATTGGCCGCGGGAGTCCGATTGCAAGTGTCTACAAGTAATCGAGAAGCATTGTGAGGTGGGTTGTGCTTCACCGAAGTGACTAGGTCGCTTCCATGTCAAAGTGAAGTATGGTTTTATCATTGATGCATGTATATTATGGTAGATTGTACATGGTTAATGTAAATATTATATCATGTTACTGGATGAAAATTACCTACCATTGAATGACAAGAACATAGGCATGTGGAACATATAAGATGTATATATATATATGTATGCCAAGATGTGGTTAGTAAAGATAGGTCGATGAACTCTAGGAATTAGAGAACTCGACAAGTGTGGCATTAAGGACTAGATGGCATGAAAACTATGAATCCTAGATGTGGACGACTAGGATAGAAAAGAATTGATTGGACATTAAACCTAGTGTCATTGAACATAGGTTGGACATTGAACCTAGAGTTGGGTGAACCTAGGTGGAAGAACATAGGACCTAGTGTCACGCCCCGGGACCGGCGGAGGCCCTCCCGGTAGCGTGCCCAGACCCGCCATATGTCTACACATATAAGGCGTCTACGATAAAAGCGAAAGTAAAAGCAAGAGATAGAACAAATATAAGAAATGAAATAACTAGCAACTAGAGATATCAGAGCAAGTTCTATCATCTGCACCAAAGTAGAGAAATAAAGCTAGTCAAACAAGGATAACCATAAGTAGTACCATATCTGTCTCTAGTACAAAAATGGTGGTCTCTACACAAATACGGGTACAACTCTCAACCCCTCACAAAAGAAAACACGAGAGGTAGACCACCTATCGAACGATCCCTCGGTAAGCGCGCTAGCCCGAGGCGATACCCTTTCCGCGATCCCTGGCCTCACCCTGAGTGGAAGGCTCTGAAAAACATCGAGAAAAAGAGGGCGTGAGAACTATAATTTATAGTTCCCAGTGGGCAATTACTGACCTCAGCTCTATGCACCACTAGGCCCCAAAAGAAAAGGGTAAGTACAATAATAATAGCAATAATGACTGCGATATAAAGGCATAATTAAAATGCTAAATTACTAAACTCAAGTATAAACGATGTCATGGTGATGTACATCTACGATATCAAAATAGTAAGTCATTAACCTTTATGAATACATTATGCATAAGTTCTGTCATGGCAACCAAGTATGCTTTAATGCAAAAGGAGACTATCAAGTATACTACATGTCTCAACACTATGCTAAAAGCATATAAATGTAATTCAACTACTAAACCTATCTAGTAGTGATTAACCATTCTCAACACCGTGTCGATTTCCATTTCCAATTAAGGACCTACCAAAGGTAGTCCAGCTTGTGCCGCCTAAGTGCCTGTGGTAGCCCAACATCCCTACTCTTGGAATGTGTCTGTCCCACTCGACCCCGTAGGCTTCTCAATACCGCACGAGCGAACATAAGTCGCATAGGCTAACTCCGGAGTGCCGGCTTGTAGGGAGCGACCCTCACAAGCATGTGCGAATGAGCACAAATGGCAAGCAAGCAAAGTCCAAGTCTCAAGTATCCAATCCTCATGTCTCTAACATGGTATAGTCACTAGCATCCCGAAGATCTAGTTCAAGTCACAATGTGAAGTTTCAACATTTGCTACGCCTAGTGCCCCTTAATGACACTTAGGCAATTTGGTGTCCAACATGTATCCCAAGTCCCTCGATGGCCCTATCCACTAGGTTCACACATGTCCCGAGCTCAATGCCGCTTGATGACATTAGCTCTCTAATTCACATAGCTTCTAAATGACAATCTTGTCAATTTTCATGTCACAAGTAACTTAGGTTTAAATGCATGAATCCGAACTCATTTATACTATAGAAGCATGATACCACGTCTCATGTAGAATGCTAAATGCAACTATGGCCCAATAAGCTACTCTCTACTACATAGAGGTCCAAAATTTCATCATATATAACATAGGCCTTTTAAGCATTCTAAAATTCACAATAAATACATATAACAAGAATATGCATGCTTTTTCATTTAACAACACTTAATTAAGCACAAATGAGAATTTCTCATTGTGTGGCTAGGTCAAACCCACCGAACCGTCGCGTAGGGTCTCGATTCGCCGAACGAAGTTGTCCACGAGCCTCAAGATACCCTAAAAGTGGTCAGTGAAGAGATACGGGAGCATCACGACCAACCGTAAGATCAAACATTAACCTAGGAGCAAAAAGGGCCAAAATTTACCTCAAGAGTAGAAATCTCTCCCAAAGCTCCAAAAGAGAGCTAGAACCCTTCCAATCCAAGCCCTAGGAAGGTTCTAAACCAATCAATTTGGGTCCAAAAGCCCTAGATCAAAAATGCCCAAAATAAGCCCTAAATCTCATTTCTAGGGTTTCATCTCCCAAAAATCACAAAAACAAGAATCTAGAGGAGGGAAACATGATACTAACCCTTTGGAAGCTTCAATCCAAGCCCAAAATGCCCTAGGGTTGAAGTTTGGTCCACCACTAAGCTCTACAAGCAAGCTCCAAGCCTTGCAAAGGTGGGAAAGAGAGAAAGGGGTTGAGCTCCAAGCTCCCTCAAGCTAGCTCCTCTTCTTCTTCTCCTCCTTCTTCTTCTTCTTCTCTCTCTAGAAAATGTAGGGAGAGGGTGAGAATGAGAGAATGAGAGAGGGAAGAGGGGGAAATGGCTAATAAGCCCATCTAATGTAACAAAATCCAGTGAGGCCCCTCAAAAATCCAAAATTACATCAGCCCGAACTGGGCAGTTTTCGCCCAGAGGGACCGGTCTCTCCCCAGCTGGGACCGGTCTCTCGCTGCGAACCCGAAAAACCAGCGTTCGGGAACCGGTCTCTCCCTGCGCGGGACCGGTCTCTCACTGCGAAGACGCGTTCGGGAACCGGTCTCGCCTGCCAGGGACCGGTTGCCTCAGGCCGCCTCAACACTGCTCACTGAGGGGACCGGTCTCTCCTTCCAGGGACCGGTCCCCGAGAGTAAAAACTCTCAGGACTTGTCCAAAGTTCCAGATTTCGAACTTTTCGGGTCGGGGAACATTTTACAACCCTCCACCAAGTGTGGAAAAGCTCGAAATGCATTCAAACACTCGAACCTCGCAATTTGCAAAGGTCCAGTGTGTTACACCTAGTGTTGTTGAACTTAGGTTATGAACATAGTGGTATTGAACCTGGTTTCATTAAACATAGGTTGAGAGACAAAGTGGTAGAATGACCACTAGGATATGAATGGCTTGAACCTAAAAAGGTTGACATTATAGAGTATGTGACTAACTCTTGAGACTTGGAAAGTGGATTCTGGAATCCCAGGACTTGTGAATATCGATAGTTCTCGGCGGTGGGTGCATGTGGCAGGTTCCTCTCCCACCGGAAGAATCTTCGAGCGCTAGGGTGTATGTGGCATGTTCCTCTCCCTTTCGGGGATCTCAGCTGCGGGTGTATGGGTATATTCCTCTCCCACCGAGGGATCCCTGACCATAGGTGTACACAGTTCTTCGTAACCCGTTGGGCGATTTGGTTTGTGGATTGAAGGCTGAGGTGTATGTGGCAGGTTCTTCTCCTCAGGCTTGGATATAAGTGGTATTCCGCTGGTGATTGACTCGAGACCGAGTCGGGTGCATAGTTGGCTAAGGTAAGAGAAACATTAGGAGCAAATGGTAAATGGTATGGATTATAGAATAGAAAGTAGAATCAGTAGATCTACATGTATAAACTGCATATTGCATGTTGTGAGGCATACGCATGTGTTTAGTATTAGTACTTGCATAAATTATATATAGATTGGCTAAGGTAAGAGAAACCTTAGGAGCAAATGGTAAATGGTATGGATTATGGAATAGAAAGTAGAATCAGTAGATCTACTTGTATGAACTGCATATTGCATATTGTGATGCATACGCATGTATTTAGTACTTGCATAAATTATATATGGATATCTGTTGGACGAACATGCTGGTTTTGCCTCCTTTGGATCTGGTGGGTCAAGCTTTTCTCTTGAGCGGCCGTACCTACTGGAAACTATTTTTATAGTTCTCACCCCACGTTTTTCAGGTCCACACGAGAGCGGCGCGACGGCGCGAGGAAAGAGCGTAGCTCGATAGATAGCGCATGGATTATGGAATAGAAAGTAGAATCAGTAGATCTACTTATATGAACTGCATATTGCATGTTGTGAGGCATACGCATGTGTTTAGTACTTGCATAAATTATATATGGATATCTGTTGGACAAACATGCTAGTTTTGCCTCCTTTGGACCTGGTGGGTCGAGCTCTTCTTTTGGGCGGTCGTACCCACTGGAAACTATTTTTATAGTTCTCACCCTACGTTTTTCAGGTCCACACGCGAGCGGCGCGACGACGCGAGGAAAGAGCGTAGCTCGATAGATAGCACCCTTCCACTGAGACCAGAGATAAAAGTACCCCGAGTCAGTTTAGCTTTGGGGTGTGGAAAGAACTTGTAATAATAAGTAGATTATATTTGGAAGTTGAATGTAATGCAAATGTAAAAATTGAGACGAATGCTTGTAATAGCTTAGTAGTTGTGTTTTATGTTATTGATACCTTCCTTATGCAATCATATATGAATTTTGTTCCTAGTTGAAATCTCGCGAATTGTATGGGTTATAACGCCTAGGACATACAGGGGAGACCCTGTCCATTCGACGGTCTATCGAAATGCCCGAATTCGACCAAAGAGGCGGTTCTCGGGGCGTGACATTATGATATCCATTTATATATTCTATTTTACATTACAGTAGCGGTTAGTTACATTTCTCCTTACTGTTCTCTTCTTTCCGATATTATTGCTACTGTATTTGTGATATCTGTTCATGACTTTGGTTATCTCTTCCTGTACCGGTGAGTATTCCTCGTCTTCGTCGGCTTGCGGTACCCACTAGGAGGGGAGTTATGTTTACATGTTCTCACCCCCACCATTTTTCAGATAATGCGGGCGGTGAGGGTTGGGACGATGCATGAGGACAGTGCTAGATAGTTGTACTTAGAGTTACCCGTTAATGATGTTCATTTACCTTCTGTTGGATTGGTTTAGTTCCTCACCCATTGATTTTCATATGTTAAATGTTGTACATGAATTACTATTATATTATGATTATTAGATGTTGTGCTTTGTGGTTGCAGGTGTGGTTGTTTATGTGTTGTGTTGCTATGCCGTGCATGTACAAGGGAGACTCTATTCGTCCGTACAGATGATCCTTTGTTCATGTAGTGGGGTCTGTGTGCGTCCGTGGGGTGTTCTCAAAGGTGTTTTAAAAAAAAACTTACACGTTTTCCGCTAGCTTTCCTAAAAAGGATTTATAAAAGAATCCTGGAGTGTGACACTACTTCCTTCACCTCCATTGTCTGTGCAGTTAATCCACTAATCTTATGGTGGTAATTGAAGCTTAATTGCTGGAATTTCTTTTCCAGGGCAGTAATATGTTCATTAAGATCTCTCAATCCTGTTCCTTCAGCCATCTGCCCCTTTTCTGTGGTAAAGGTGAAGCGATTCTCTGCCTTTTTGCCAATTATGGCAATCTCGATGTTGTATTGATGGAAATTTACTAATTATATCCTTCTTACTCACAATTTACAAGTTTCCAATTTCTGAATCACAATGACAATGATCAAAGATAGTGAGAAATACGTACAGGAATTGATGATTCTTCCAAGATTAAGCACTTTAGCTCCACAGCCGAGGATGGTGCTGCTCTGATACCAAGTTCTCATGCCCTGATCTGAAGCGCAATCCACAGATATGGAATCAAGTATGGGAAGGCACTGGTGCTGATCGGATCCACCAGTAATGCTAATGCTGAGATGCAATTGCGGAGTTTGAACTCTTAGCGGTACGACATCAATGATGTTAATTCCACCTCTGGATCCATAAGCTTCTTGAGAGCTACAGAATTGTGCTCCTTGGATTTAGCTCTGGCGATCGCCAGAAATGATGAGGAGAGGATAGGAAATTAAGAGGAGGAGGAGAGAGAGAGAGAGTGGGAGAAGGGAGAATTTGAATTTTACTTAGCTAAGGACCAAAATGCAAATTGTGTAAAAGAGCAGGGTTGGAATAAAATGGAAGCTTCCAGATGGGCCTCGGATGGGTTCAAGACTGCTTGGACCTGGGCACCAACTGGGTAGCGTATCGGATCAAATACGCTTAGATCCAACCCGCTCCGCTTCCCAACCCATGACCAACTCAAAGCTTCTCGGACCCTCCAGTTCATCCTCAGAACCACTTCCAACTCTTGTAACTCTCGTTCTCCGACGCCATGTAGAAGGGTTCACTCGTCTCCTTCCCCAAGAAGCACCATCTGTTCCTTAGGAGATGCCACAGTACTACACCTCGCTTCCTGCGTCAGCGGCCCACTAAGCCGACCTAAGTACCATTTTTATTTAAACTCTATTTACTTCTATTCCTTCTCTTTTCAACACGGTACTCAATTTTTTTTTAATATCTGCAGTTGTAACAAAAATCAATTCTACCAACTACTCCTAGAAAAGACGGTAGATGCGGAAAAAGTAAAAGGATTACAAATAGACTTGATGCCCTAGTTATGCTGAACGCACTGGCGTGATCCAATCGGAAATCCGACGGACGGATCTCCGGGAATCGCATAAAGTTCGCTGAGGGGTCGAAATTAGCAAAACAGAAAATTTGCAAAAAACCTTATATTTTATGTACCATTTTGCGCGATTTCGAACGTCGAGGTGCGTATGCGTGAAACATACATGCTATGAGGGACTGGGTTAAAAATACACAGCTTCGGAGGACTTTTCTACAAAAACTGCACCTAATATATATAGGTGGTAGGGTTCATGCATGAAACCCTAACCCCAAATGTTTAGCTCCCTCCAGTTGCGCCCCCAGTAGCCTCCAACACCTCCCAGCACCTAACCACGCGCACCCCGGCCACCGGCGAGCGTTCCCGGCCGCCGAAAAAGGGTGGCATTGCCTCCCTCCACTATCCATTCCACCTTTTCGGTCGTCGACTCCAGGGAACCTACTACACATGTCGGGGCCCCCTTACTCAGCCGTGGCCTGACTACCGGCGTCGTCCTCGCCGGTCCCCCGCTGTACGAATGCGCCGCTGTTGCCGCCTAGGCGACCCACGACCAGCTAAGGTCTGCTTGCGCCGAGCCCAAGCTTGCTCGCGGTTCGCACACTGACACAGCCCTCCTCGACCTCCGACGACCCCCTTACCACCGGCGCCGCCGTCCCCGTGGGGCCCCGGCCGCCGCCATAGCTCCCTGCGGCCACCTGGTGCAGGTTCAAGCCGAACAGGGGTCACTTTGGTCCCTGTGCGCCGCCACCGCCCTCGGACGGCCGTGCCGCCCTCCCTCGGCCTCCGGCGACTAGTCGTTGTCTGCTGGCGCTCCCCCGGCCGCCGCCCAGACGCCGTTGCCCCTTGTGCCCGAGCCGAGCCGCACGGGCTGGTGCCGCTACGCCGCGCCACCGGCCGCCTCCTGCCGCCGGCCAAAGCGTGCCCGAGCCTCCCTCCGACCGGCCGCAACCTTCCCCTGCCGGTGCGCCCGCCGTCCGGTCGCCGCCAGCCATCTCGTGCTCCACCTTGCTCCGGTAAGTGCAGTTTATGATTTCTGCGCATTATTTCGGGTTTAGATCCCTGGTCTGTGTCGATCATCGTGCTCACCTTCTTTGGGGTCAGCAAAGCCCCAGTTTGCGTATCATTCACTGTTTAGGAATTGTGCGCGCTATTCGCTGAATTTTGCGTCGCTCCCGGACTCTCCACAGTGGCCGGCCATGCTCCGAAGTATGAGCACGGCCTCCAGCACATCGCAACCTGTCAGCGGATGTCTCAACTTGGCTCAAATGTCCTCGGTTTGCGCTGTCGAGCCGTAAAACTCCAAAAATCACATAAAATGATGTGATTTTATATAGTCGCAGGGGCTTATAGGCAAATTTACGTTTCGTGGTTGCTGTGGACAGTGTGTGCGGGCAGCGGGTGACCTTTGGACTGGTTGTCCAAGGCCCCAGGCCTTTTCAGAAATCGAATGTTGATTTTCGGTGCATTTTTCAGTGAAATCCGCCAACGGAATGCTTTTTCGGTTCGGATTTCTTCCGACGGTGCCTCATTGTAAATTATATTATCGCTGAGCCTTATTTGCTGGTCAGTTGGGTTGTTCCGAGGGTTCGGAGATGACGGGTGAGCGACGGTGGATTCCGGTTTCGAAATTGACACTTCCGGGAACCCGGATTGAGTGGTTATCCAACGATAATCGTTTCGGAGTGAGCATTTGTGTTTGCTGACGGAACACCCTAATTATAGTGTTGGGTGGCAGAGGGTGACTCGTGGCACGAGTCAGTGAGTCCCGGGACACTTCGTGGGTCCCGGCGGAGTCCTGGTGCTATTTTCGGGACTTCCGGTGAGTTTCGGCAATCGATTTTGGGAAACCGATTCCTATGGGTTTACAAGTGGGGATTGGGAGTTAGTGGTTCTTATTCGTGGGTTGGATTCTAACCCAGTAGACCCTTCGTAGGTCCGGTTGAGATTCTTCTGCGGTCGGGAGACCAGAGCTACGTACGTACAGGTGGGTATTTTGACCCGAAGTCGGTACAGTGGTATACGCTCGGTGACATCCTTTCCACCCCTCTCCTATTATCATTTTTGTATGATATATGTTGAGCCTTGCACCTTTATTATCGCTTTATCGCTCTACTTAGTTTGTTTACTTATCTAGCATCATGGGTAGAAGTAGTGTCACGCCTCGCTCCCCGCCAATTTGGTCGGATTCGGGTCACGTCAACAGACGCCGAACGAACAGGGCCTCCCCTGCCCACCCAAGGCTCTAACAATAAGTATAATTAAGCAATCAACCAATGAGATTTGCAATTATACAAGGCTTGCACGAGGGCAAGCAACAATGGAAGCGAAAGCTCTAAGCTACAACATACAACCATACATAATATTTGATTACATTTCAACCAAATACTAGTAAACTAAAACTATTACATCCACTTTTCTTTTATGCGTAATATCTTTTACATCTTGATCATTCAACCCCAAAATACACGAATGTTTACAACTTTTACATCTCTAGATCAATAAAATAAAAGTTGATACATGAACCAAAAAGGGAATGACTAGATGCAAGTACTCCGGTGGCCACTAGCTATGGCGCAATACCCTTGCCTCAATCCTCCACCGCCCCGCTCGCGCAATACCCCAGAATGCAGTTTTAGCTCTTGCTCGACTTCTCTTCGCACCGAGCAATGCTAAAACCCTCTAAACTCTTAAAACTCACTTTTAACCCTTCCAACATTGTTGGAATGCTAAATGAAACTTGTCCAACTATTTCTCTCGACAACTTTAACCTATTTGGGTAAAGTTCGATAATTGCTCTCGAGGTTTCAATATGTTACATTCTCCACCCCTTAAAATTAGTTTCGTCCGCGAAACTACTTAATTGAAATCTAGATCCATATCTTAATCTAGATTTGCAAAGAGATGGGGATGACGCTCTCTCATCACGTCCTCAAGCTCCCAAGTCTCTTCCCTATCGTCATGTTCGCTCCAATGGACTTTAACATACGGAATTTCACGATTCCGCAATTTTCTCACCTCCCGCACTACAACAAAAACGGTCTATAGTGACACTTTTAAATGTAGGTACATGTCAAAAAAGTGCTGCTAACTAAAATTACCGACACTTTTAAAAAGTGTTGCTATATGTGGGGTCGCTAGGTATATAGTGACAGTTAAAGAGTGTCGCTATAACCTAAAAGAGCGCTACTAATTTACCAACACTTATTTAAGCATTTAGCAACCGCCGAAACTCTATCTCGTTGGCTGCGGTGGCGGAGGAGGACGACAGTAAAGGCTCTTCATCTAGAATTTCAGTGGATTGAGTGAAGAGAGAAGAAAAGATGGTAATTGATTTTTCTTTTTTTTTCTTTTCTGTTTGTAATCGGGCCAAATGGACTGGGTGTGGTGGGTTGAGTAGAGTAATCTTTTATTTTTGGTTGGATTGGGCTTTATATTTAGGCATTAGTAGATGTGTTTTTAAGTTTTAGCATAAATAGGACACTTACTCAAAAGTGTCCCAAACATGTGTCGCTATAACCTAATTCTGTTGTAGTGCCGATCAATAATATACGCCGCGAACTCCTCGTAAGTCATATCCTCTTGAAGTTCCATCGGCACATACGAGAGAATATACTCCAGATCATGAACATACTTGTGGAGATTGGACACGTGAAATACATCGTGCACTCCCGCAAGTCTCGGTGGTAATGCAAGCTTGTACGCCACCGCGCCGACCCGTTCCAATATTTCATACGGCCCAACATACCGGGGACTTAACTTTCCTCGGACTCCAAACCGTTTTACTCATCGCATCGGTGATACCTTCAAGAATACACGGTCTCCAACCGCAAACTCTATATCTTTTTTTCGCTTGTTGGCATAACTCTTGTGCCGAGATTGCGCCGTCGCAAGTCTTTGTCGGGCAAGACGAACTTTCTCCTCCGCCTCCCGAACCACATCGGGGCTAAGAGCAACTCTCTCGCCCACATCGCTCCAATGAATCGGCAAGCGACATTTCCTTCCATAAAGGGCCTCGAATGGCGCCATCGTGATGCTTTCCTGATAGCTATTATTATACTCGAATTTCGCCATTGGTAAATGATCGTGCCATCCGCCCTTATAGTCAAGTACACACGCTCGAAGCATATCCTTAAGTATTTGAATAGTCCTCTCCAATTGACCGTCACTCTGAGGATGAAATGTCGTACTAAAGTAGAGCCGTGTGCCCAAAGCATCTTGTAAGCTCCTCCAAAAATGTGATGTGAATCTCAGGTCCCGATCCGACACAATTGACACCAGAACCCCGTGAAGTCTCACAACCTCGTCGAGATATACTTGAGCTAGCTTGTCTCCTGATCAAGTAGTGAGGATCGACAAAAAGTGTGTCGATTTTGTCAACCGGTCCACAACTACCCAAATCGTATCATGTCCACCTTAGGATCTAGGCAAACCGGTCACAAAGTCCATTGCGATATTTTTCCATTTCCAAACGAGTATTGATAGGCTTTGCAATTTCCCCGCTGGAAACCATCATTCCGCCTTTACTTGTTGGCACGTGAGACATTGTGCCACGAGCTCCCCTTTGTCCTTCTTCATGCCCGGCCACCAATAATGTAGCTTCAAATCTTGATACATTTTAGTGCCGCCCGGGTGAATGCTATAGGGAGATTGATGCGCTTCGTGCATAATCACCCCCCGAAGATCATTGTCCTTGGGCACACACCAATGATTTCTGAATCGTAGTGCGCCATCAGTCCCAATGCCAAATTCATCAGCACTACAGCTCTCCACTTTACCCCGCACCTTTTGGAGATATTCATCGAAAACTTGCAATTCTTTAATTTTCTCCAATAAGGTTGGTTGCACAATCAATGTGGCGAGTGTTGCCGGCACTCCCATAGCCACAACCTCAAGACCAAACCATTGCATCTCCTTTTGTAATGCCGGTTGGAGTGTAATTGCCGTCGCCAAATTCTCTGCCGACTTTCTACTTAGAGTATCGGCCACGACATTAGCCTTCCCGGGGTGGTATAGAATAGTGACATCATAGTCCTTTAGCAACTCCAACCACCGCCGTTGTCGCATATTTAATTCTTTTTGGGTGAACAAGTATTTGAGACTCTTGTGATCGGTGTAGATCTCACAATGCTCACCATACAAGTAATGCCTCCACAATTTTAGCGCGAAGATAACCGCCGCTAGCTCAAGGTTCTGAATCGGGTAGTTTTTTTCATAACTCTTTAATTGGCGCGAAGCATATGCTATAACTTGACAATTTTGCATCAAAACACACCCGAGACCAATATAAAAAGCATAACTGTACACTACATAGCTCTCCCCCGGAGTCAGTAGAGCAAACACCGGGGTCGACGTTGTCACGTCCCGGGACCGGCAGAGGCCCTCCCGGTAGCGTGCCCAGACCCGCCATATGTCAACACATATAAGGTGTCTACATCAACAGCGAAAAATAAACCAAAGATAAATAACATCTAGAGATATCAGAGCACAAATAGAGCTATCATCTACAACAAGGTAAAAGAGATATACTAAAGCAATAAAAGTGAAATATATAGTTAAACAATATCAGTCCAAAAAGGTACACAAAAGGGTGGTCTCTAGTACACTGGTACAGCTCTCAATCTCTCCAAAATAAAAACATCGAGAGGTAAACAACCTATCAAGTCGTCCCTCACAGAAGAGCTAGCTCGAAGCAACGCCCTTCCCGCGGTCCCTAGCCTCTCCCGGCGTGGAAGGTTCTGAAAGAAAATATAAAACAGAGGGCGTGAGAACTATAATTTATAGTTCCCAGTGGGCAATTACTGACCTCAGCTCAATGCACCACTAGGCCCCAAAGAAAAGGTAAGTAAAAAAAAAGAGCAATAATAATGAATAATTTGCATTTAAGAAGGCATAATTAAAACACTAAGATACTACATTGTCTCAATTAAGATGCGCCTTTAATTCATAATGAACAAGTATGTCCCTACATGACCACAAGTAACAATCATAATTTGTTTTATGAATTTATGAAGATCATGCTTTACTATAGTAAACAATGTTTACATGAATGCAATGAACAACATCTCCTAGCATGCTACATGTATGTATGTATACTCAAGTGTCCAACACTATGCTAGAAGCAAATCTAAGTAATCCAACTACTACTCTCTTTCTAGTAGTGATCATAACACACTCAATACTGTGTCGATTTCCATTTTCAATTAAGGACCTACCCAAGGTAGTCCAGCTTGCGCCGCCTAAGTGCCTGTGGTAGCCCAACATTCCTACTCTTGAAATGTGTCTGTCCCACTCGACCCCGTAGGCTTCTCAATACCGCACGAGCGAACATAGGTCGCGTAGGCTAACTCCGGAGTGCCGACTTGTAGGGAGCGACCCTCACAAGTATGTGCGAATGAGCACAATTGGCAAGCAAGCATAGTCAAAGGCACAAATATCCAACCCTCATGTCTCAAACATGGCAATAGCTACCAGTAACCTAACGGTCTAGCTCTATATCACAATGTGATATCCCAACACTCACTTGCTTAGTGCCTCTTTTTGACACTTATGCATCACAACTAATCAAGCCCAATTCATATTCTATGTTCCAAGCCTCTCTAGGCTTCCAAAGTCCCTAATGTCACAATTGGGCAAAAAGGTTAAATGCATAAAAGCAATATTCATTTTCATAATAGGAATCATGGTTCCAAGTCTCGACTAGAATGCTATATCTCACATGCATGCACTCTACCACATAGAGGTCCAAAAATTTACTATACATTATATAGGCATGTTAAGCATTCTAAATTCATAATAAATATATCTAATATGATTACGCATGTTTTATCATTTAACGATACTCAATTCATCACAAATAAGATTTTCTCATTGTGTGGCTAGGTCAAACCCACCGAACCGTCGCGTAGTCCTTCGTTTCGCCGAACGGAGTTGTCCACGCATCTTAAAATACCCTAAAAGTATTGAGCGAAGAGATACACGGGCATTACGATCAACTATGAGATCAATAATTAACCAACAAGTCAAAAGGGCTAAAATCTCACCTAGAGTGGAGAAAACTCTCATAAGCTCCAAAAGAAGGCTAGAATCCTTCCAATCCAACCCAAAAGAGGGTTCTAATCCAAATAATTTAGCCCCAAAAGCCCTAGATCAAAAATGCCCAAAATAAGCCCTAGGTTCCCAATCTAGGGTTTCATCTCAAAACCATCAATAAAATTCCAATCTAGAGGGAGAGAACAAGTTGCTTACCTCTTAGAAGCTTCAATCTAGGCTCTAAGTCCTCTAACATCAAAGATCTTCCCTCAACAAGGCCCCAAATCCAAGCTTCAAGCTTCAACAATGGTGAAGTTGCACCAAAGAGCAAAAAGAGAAGTTTAATCTCTTAAAATCACACCAAAATCCAAGAATAATCAAAGGAAAATCAAGGAGGGCTCCCTTACCTCTATTCCTGCTGTGGCAAGCTCAGGAGAAAGCCCTAGGGGCGTGGGTGCTAATATAGAGAATCCACAATGCAAAAACACCCCTGCAGTTTTGACCATTCAAAATCTGTCACTGCTTACCGGTACACGAGCCCACGTACTGGTACACATCCTACGAAATAGCCATACCCGAGCCTCGGGTTGGCTGAGAAGCAGCCAATATTGATGGCTGTACCGGTACAACCATCACCTCATACCGGTACACTGCCCTCTGAAGGCTACCCGAGAGCTAACCAAAAATCCGATTTTTCGGGTTTTGGTGCTAGGCTTTAAACCTCACTTCTCGGGGTTCGAACCATAGGTCGGAACACTGTCAACGACCCACCAGAAAGTCTGGAAAAGCTCAGAACACATCCAATCACTCGAACCGCGCAATTTGCAAAGGTCCAGTGTGCTACATTCACCCCTCCTAAAAAGGAGTTTCTTCCGCGAAACTCAAAAGTAAAGTACCTCAAGCCTTCATCTGAAAATGATGGGGATAGCGCTCCCGCGGTGCACTCTCCAACTCCCAAGTGGCCTCGCGCTCGTCGTGGTTGCTCCAAAGCACCTTCACGTAAGGAATCTCACGGTTTCGCAATCTCTTCACCTCGTGAGCCAAAATGCTCAAAGGTTGCTCCTCAAAGGTTGCTCCTCAAAGTTCAAATCATTCCTCAGCTCCAAAGGTGTGGCGTCCAACACGTAAGCCGGATCATGTATGTACTTCCGAAGGACCGATACATGAAAGACATTGTGTACACCCGATAGGTTTGGCGGTAGAGCAAGTCGATACGCTACCGGGCCTACACGCTCCAAAACCTCATACGGTCCAATGAATCGGGGGCTCAACTTACCCCGAATTCCAAATCTCCTAATCCCTCTTGTCGGCGAGACTTTCAAGAAGACATGATCTCCAATCTGAAACTCCAAGTCTCGTCGACGCTTATCAGCATAACTCTTTTGCCTACTCTGGGCTGTCAACAGTCGCTCCCTAGCAATGCGAACCTTGTCCTCTGCTTTCTCGAGCACATCTAGGCCTAAAGCTAATCTCTCGCCAACTTCACTCCAATGAAATTGCGATCCACACTTCCGTCCATAAAGTGCCTCAAATGGTGCCATCTTGATGCTTGCTTGATAACTGTTGTTATAAGCAAACTCTGCCATTGGTAGATACTGCGACCATCCTCCCTGGAAGTCGATCATAGAGGCTCGAAGCATGTCCTCAAGTCTCTGTATAGTACGCTCTGACTGCCCATCACTCTGAGGGTGGAAAGCTGTACTGAAGTCCAAGCGCGTGCCCAAGGCATCTTGTAAACTCCTCCAAAAGTGAAATACAAAACGGGGGTCTCGATCTGATACTATAGAAGTAGGTACCCCGTGCAATCGCACAATCTCATCTAAATATACCTGTACGAGTCTCTCACCAGTCCAAGTAGTGTGGATAGATATGAAATGTACCGATTTTGTCAATCTATATATATCCACGATCACCCAAATAGCATCATACCCGGCATGCGAGCGGGGCAAACCCATCACAAAGTCCATGGTGATCTTTTCCCATTTCCACACTGGAATCGGTAAGCTCTGCAATTTCCCTGCGGGGACTCGGTGCTCAGCTTTAACCTGTTGGCAAGTTAAACATCTAGCAACAAACTCACCAACGTCTTTCTTCATCCCGGGCCACCAATAAATCAATTTCAAGTCCTTGTACATCTTGGTGCCTCCCGGATGTACAGCATACGGTGCTCGGTGTGCCTCTTGAAGAATTTCTTCTTTAATGTCCAAATTCGCCGGTATACAAATCCGTCCGCGGAAACACATCAATCCCACACCGTCCACAGAGAAGTCACCGGTGCAACCATTCATCATTTTAGCTCGGATCCTTTGCAACTTCACGTCGGAGACTTGCTTTTCTTTAATCCTTTCGACAAGTGTAGGTTGCACCACCAAAGTCATCAGTCTCAAAGGTGTATCAGGAGCCACTACCTCCAACTCCAACCGCTTCATCTCCTCGATCAACGGCGGTTGAGTAACCACAAGCATCGCTATGTTATTCGTCGATTTCCTACTTAGCGCATCTGCCACCACGTTAGCCTTGCCTGGGTGGTAAAGAATAGTCAAGTCATAATCCTTGAGCAGCTCCAACCATCTGCGCTGTCTCAAGTTCAACTCCTTCAGTGAATAAATACTTTAAGCTTTTGTGATCCGTATACACTTCACACCGCTCGCCGTAGAGATAATGGCGCCATAACTTCAATGCAGAGACCACGACCGCCAATTCCAAGTCATGAGTAGGATAGTTCCTTTCATAATCCTTTAGTTGGCGAGAAGCATACGCGATCACCTTCCCGTCCTGCATCAACACACATCCCAATCCATTAAAGGAAGCATCGCTATAAATCACATACCCTGCTCCAGTAACTGGCAAGGTTAGGATTGGGGCGGTCGTCAATCTCTGCTTCAACTCTTGGAAGCTTCTTTCACACGCATCATTCCAAATGAACTTGGTGCCCTTATGCATGAGCCTCGTGAGGGGAGTAGATAATCTTGCAAATCCCTCAACAAATCGTCGGTAGTAGCCGGCCAAACTAAGAAAGCTCCGAATATCCGTGACACTCGTCGGCCTTGGTCAATCCTCGATAGCTTCAACTTTTCACGGGTCCACGGCTATGCCTGATCCTGAAATCACATGGCCCAAAAATGCTACCTCTCTAAGCCAAAATTCACACTTTTTTAACTTGGCGTAGAGCTTCTTTTCCCGAAGTACTTGAAGTATAAGCCTTAAATGCTCCTCGTGATCCGCATTACTCCGGGAATACACTAAGATGTCGTCGATGAATACCACGGCAAACCCGTCTAGATAAGGCTTAAACACACGGTTCATAAGATCCATAAAAGCTGCCGGGATATTAGTAAGCCCGAATGGCATCACAGTAAACTCATAATGTCCATACCGTGTTCTAAAAGCCGTCTTTGACACATCCTCGGGCTTGATCTTTAGCTGGTGATATCCCGACTGCAGGTCGATCTTGGAATACACACTAGATCCCTGTAACTGATCAAATAGATCGTCGATCCTCAGTAATGGATACTTATTCTTAATCATGACTTTGTTAAGTTCATGATAGTCCACGCATAAGCGAAGTGATCCATCCTTTTTCTTGACAAACAGGACCGGTGCTCCCCAAGGTGACACACTCGGTCGCACAAAACCCTTATCCAAAAGATCTTGCAACTGTGCATTCAGCTCTCTCAATTCTGCTGGTGCCATCCTATAGAGCGCCTTTGAGATTGGAGTAGTCCCAGGAACGAGATCTACTACAAACTCAATCTCCCTATCAGGTGGCATGCCTGGAAGCTCAGCCGGAAACACATCTCCAAACTCCCGCACTACGGGGATATCCTCAATCCTGGGGGCATCGTCATCACCCCTCAACACAACAGTAGCCAAGTAGGCCACACAGCCTCTACTAATCAACTGCCTAGCTCACGAGGAGCTAATCGTCATCGCAAACAGCGAACTCTAGCATCCTCGGTACACAACCTCCGCCTGCCCCGGCTCTCTAAATGTCACAGTTCGATCCTTGCAATCGATAGTGGCGTAGTACTTAGTCAACCAATCCATGCCCAAGACAACATCAAACTCCCCGAGTTTATGCAAAGCTAAAAGGTCTACGGGCATAATCCAATCTCCAACCCGAACAGGGCAACTGGGGCAGTACTCCCGAATATCTAACGAATGATCGGGCACAACAACTCATCCAGGATGCAACAAAGATGTCAGTGGGATGCCATGCAACTCGGCAAACAATCGGTCTTTGAATGAATGCGATGCACCGGTATCAAACAATGCTCGTACTCGAATACCATAAAGTAAAATAATACCTGCGACCACATTCTCGACTACTGCCGCCTCCTCAGTTTGAGCCGCGTACATGCGCCCGCTCGGGGCCTGTCGTGACCCCTCCATCAGCTGCTGGATAGGTGGCCGCCCGGCCTGGTGAGTTGCAGGAAGTGTCCCCTGGCTGGGACTCGGTGAAGATGGCACTGATGCCGATGATGGCGCTGGCGCTGAACCCCTCGGGCAGTCCAACTGGAAGTGGCCCTCCTGGCCACACAGAAAGCACCTGCCCCGACTGCGTGAACACTGCCGTGGAAAATGGGGAACACAGCAGATCACGCAGTGCGGAGCCTGGCGTCCATCAGGTCCTCCTCGCTGAGTAGACTGGCCACATCCTCGCGACTGGCTTCGGCTCCTGGGATGCCTCGGCGGCCTCCGTGAGTGCGTCTGACTCGCACCCTTAACCGCTGGCCTCTTACTCTGGCCCTTGTCTAGGGCCTCGCGTCGCTCCTGAAGGTCTGCCGCTTCAGCCTCCACAATGAGTGCACGGTCCACAACCTCCCGGTAGGTTTGGAGGTTGGAGGACTGCACCAACCGAAAGATCGAAGGCCGCAACCCACGATAAAAAATGCGGGCCTTGTCCTCGTCATTCCGCACCATAAATGGTACACAGTTGAGTAGCCGAGAAAACTCCCTCTCGCACTCGGCCACTGACCGCTCCTCCTGGCGCAAGCTGCGCAAGTCCTGCTCCATCTTCCTCTTGGCGCTGGTAGGGAAGTAGTGCGCCAGAAGCAGCTCCTTGAACCTCGCCCATGAGATCGCTGCCAAGTCTGTGTTGGGGTTGTCCAGGATATCCAACCACCAACGGTAGGCCTCGCCGTCTAAGAAGTGTGTGGCGAGCCACACTCTGTCCCTCTGCTCCACAAAGGTATCTCGAAATAGCTTCTCCATATGCATGAGCCACTTCTCCACTATCCAGTGGTCCACGTTCTCCCCGTCAAAGGTCCGTGGACTGCATCGCCTGAACTCACTAAGGCACTCCATGAGCCGATCCCGCTCAGCTCCCTCAACCATCGCGGCGAAAACCGCCCCCGCTACAGATGCTCACGCCGGTGGTGCCACGAACTCCTCTCCCCGAGCCGCAATATCCGGTGATGTCCTCGGAGTACCGGGCCCTGGAGATGGCGCCCTCGGTGTCGCAATCACTGCCGGTGCTGGTGGGGGTGTGGATACCTGTGACTCCCTTGCAGCCGCCTGCTGCCTAAGCAAATCCTCCAGTCGCTCCATTCGCGCCTCCTGTCGGCGCGCCGCATCCGCCTGCTGTCGTGCTGCCGCCGCCTGCTGTGCGACCAAATCAGTGAGGGCCGCCAGCTGGCTTGTCAACTCACGGACCTCGCCGGATCCGGAGGTAGCGGAGGTCTCCACCTCCTCAAAGTTCGCCGCATTGTCCGCTCCGACAGACTTAGAGCGAGTCGTCGGCATTGTCACTACAACATCATAAAAGCGGAAGTTAGTAAAACCCACGCTATCGCAACCCCGCTCAAATAAATAAGTACCCAAGTCATGCGAAACTAAGGAAGTGTCCTTCACCACTAACTCCCGATGTTACGTTGTCGGCCGCCAACGTAACCCTCCGCGAAGTTAGAAGCCATACACTCCGATCAAACTCTAACTTTTTAGAGTTGTCATAAACCCAATCAAAATACTTTCGCTCACGAGTCAATTAGACCTCGTCTCTCACGAGCCTAATTCCTATAGTCCAACCGGCCTAAGGTTCGCTAGGTCCACTAAGACTCAACCCTAGGCTCTGATACCAAATTAATCTGTCACGCCCCGGGACCGGCGGAGGCCCTCCCGGTAGCGTGCCCAGACCCGCCATATGTCAACACATATAAGGCATCTACATCAACAGCGGAAAATAAACCAAAGATAAATAACATCTAGAGATATCAGAGTACAAATAGAGCTATCGTCTACAACAAGGTAAAAGAGAAATACTAAAGCAATAAAAGTGAAACATATAGTTAAACAATATCAGTCCAAAAAGGTACACAAAAGGGTGGCCTCTAGTACACTGGTACAGCTCTCAACCTCTCCAAAATAAAAATATCGAGAGGTAAACAAACTATCAAGTCGTCCCTCACAGAAGAGCTAGCTCGAAGCAACGCCCTTCCCGCGGTCCCTAGCTTCTACCGGCGTGGAAGGCTCTGAAAGAAAACATAAAACAGAGGGCGTAAGAACTATAATTTATAGTTCCCAGTGGGCAATTACTGACCTCAGCTCAATGCACCACTAGACCCCAAAGAAAGGGTAAGTCAAAAAAAAGAGCAATAATAATGAATAATTTGCATTTAAGAAGGCATAATTAAAATGCTAAGATACTACATTGTCTCAATTAAGATGCACCTTTAATTCATAATGAACAAGTATGTCCCTACATGACCACAAGTAACAATCATAATTTGTTTTATGAATTTATGAAGATCATGCTTTACTATAGTAAACAATGTTTACATGAATGCAATGAACAACATCTCCTAGCATGCTACATGTATGTATGTATACTCAAGTGTCCAACACTATGCTAGAAGCAAATCTAAATAATCCAACTACTACTCTCTATCTAGTAGTGATCATAACACACTCAATACTGTGTCGATTTCCATTTTCAATTAAGGACCTACCCAAGGTAGTCTAGCTTGCGCCGCCTAAGTGCCTGTGGTAGCCCAACATTCCTACTCTTGGAATGTGTCTGTCCCACTCGACCCCGTAGGCTTCTCAATACCGCACGAGCGAACATAGGTCGCGTAGACTAACTCCGGAGTGCCGGCTTGTAGGGAGTGACCCTCACAAGTATGTGCGAATGAGCACAATTGGCAAGCAAGGGTAGTCAAAGGCTCAAATATCCAACCCTCATGTCTCAAACATGGCAATAGCTACCAGTAACCCAACGGTCTAGCTCTATGTCACAATGTGATATCCAACACTCACTTCCTTAGTGCCTCTTTATGACACTTAAGCATCACAACTAATCAAGCCCAATTCATATTCTATGTTCCAATTAAGACATAAATACCAATGTTCACTATAGCCCGGGCCCAATGCCTCTTTATGACATTGGCCCAATTTTTCAAATAGTCTAAGTCCCCAAGCCTCTCTAGGCTTCCAAAGTCCCTAATGTCACAATTGGGCAAAAAGGTTAAATGCATAAAAGCAATGTTCATTTTCATAATAGGAATCATGGTTCCAAGTCTTGACTAGAATGCTATATCTTACATGCATGCACTCTACCACATAGAGATCCAAAAATTTACTATACATTATATAGGCATGTTAAGCATTCTAAAATTCATAATAAATATATCTAACATGATTACGCATGTTTTATCATTTAACGATACTCAAATCATCACAAATGAGATTTTCTCATTGTGTGGCTAGGTCAAACCCACCGAACTGTCGCGCAGTCCTTCGTTTCGCCGAACGGAGTTGTCCACGCGTCTCAAAATACCCTAAAAGTATTGAGCAAAGAGATACACGGGCATTTTGATCAACTATGAGATCAAACATTAACCAACAAGTCAAAAGGGCTAAAATCTCACCTAGAGTGGAGAAAACTCTCACAAGCTCCAAAAGAAGGTTAGAATCCTTCCAATCCAACCCAAAGGAGGGTTCTAATCCAAATAATTTTGCCCCAAAAGCCCTAGATCAAAAATGCCCAAAATAAGCCCTAGGTTCCCAATCTAGGGTTTCATCTCAAAACCATCAATAAAATTCCAATCTAGAGAGAGAGAACAAGCTGCTTACCTCTTAGAAGCTTCAATCTAGGCTCTAAGCCCTCTAACATCAAAGATCTTCCCTCAACAAGGCTCCAAATTCAAGCTTCAAGCTTCAACAATGGTGAAGTTGCACCAAAGAGCAAAAAGAAAAATTTAATCTCTTAAAATCCCACCAAAATCCAAGAATAATCAAAGAAAAATCAAGGAGGGCTCCTTTACCTCTATTCCTGCTGTGGCAAGCTCAGGAGAAAGCCCTAGGGGCGTGGGTGCTAATATAGACAAGCCACAATGCAAAAACACCCCTGCAGTTTTGACCATTCAAAATCTGTCACTGCGTATCGGTACACGGGCCCACGTACCGGTACACATCCTACGAAATAGCCAAACCCGAGCCTCGGGTTGGCTGAGAAGCAGCCAATGTTGATGGCTGTACCGGTACGTACAGCCATCACACCGTACCGGTACACAGCCCTCTGAAGGCTACCCGAGAGCTAACCAAAAATCCGATTTTTCGGGTTTTGGTGCTAGGCTTTAAACCTCACTTTTTGGGGTTCGAACCATAGGTCGGAACACTGTCAACGACCCACCAGAAAGTCTGGAAAAGGTTAGGACACATCCAATCACTCGAACCTCGCAATTTGCAAAGGTCCAGTGTGCTACAGACGTTAACCTTTCCTTTAGCTCCTCGAAGCTCCGCTCACATTCGAGGCTCCAAACATACTTCAACCCTTTATGGGTAAGGCGCGTTAGTGGAGTAGTTATTTTGGCAAACCCCTCCACGAACCGTTGGTAGTAGCCCGCGAGTCCAAGAAAGCTACGAATCTCCGCTACACTTGTCGGGCGAGGCCAATCTTTAATTGCCTCAACTTTTTCGGGTCTACCGAGATGCCATCCCCGGATATAATATGACCTAAGAAAGTAACCTTCGAAAGCCAAAATTCACACTTCTTTAATTTTGCATATAGCTTTTCCTTTCGGAGTGTCTCCAATAAGATCCTCAAATGCTCCTCGTGTTCTTCCTCGGTCCGAGAATATACCAATACGTCGTCAATGAATACCATGACGCACCGGTCCAATAGCGGACGGAAGACTCGATTCATCAAGTCCATAAAGAATGTCGGGGCATTAGTAAGCCCAAATGGCATAACCGTGAACTCGTAGTGGCCATACCGCGTACGATACGCCGTTTTGTGCACATCCTTGGGCCGTATCTTCAACTGATGATACCCCGATTGAAGGTCGATCTTTGAATATACCCTTGACCCTTACAACTGATCGAATAAATCGTCAATCCTAGGCAACAGGTACTTGTTCTTGATCATCACTTTGTTCAACTCGCGATAATCATCGCAAAGTCGAAGTGTGCCATCCTTTTTCTTTACAAATAGCACTGGAGCTCCCCACGGAGACACGCTCGGCCGTACAAAGCCTTTATCGAGTAGGTCTTGTAACTGAACCTTCAACTCATTAAGTTCCACCGGTGCCATTCTATAAGGAGCCTTCGAAATTGGCACCGTCCCGGGAATCAAATCAATGACAAACTCGACTTCCCGGTCCGGTGGCAATCCCGGTAACTCCACAGGAAACACATCCGGAAATTCACACACCACTCGAATGCTCCCCAAATCCGGGTGCTCCTTTCGAGTATCCACCATTGTCGCCAAATAGGCCACACAACCTCCTTTAATCATTTTCCTCTCCCTCGCCGCCGATATGGTCGCCGTGAAGCGCTTGCTTTTACATGCCCGGTATACTGACTCCTCTTGATTTGGCTCACGAAATGTGATCACCCTGCTGTTGCAATCAATAACCGCATAGTACTTGGAGAGCCAATTGATCCCCATAATGACATCGAATCCCCACATTTGGTTTAACACCAATAGGTCTATCGACATAATCTAATCACCGATCTGTACTGGGCAAGCCAAGCACTCATCATGAACACGGAACGAATGCTCTGGTGTACTTACTGACCAATAGTCCTCGTTATGCGTGATCTCTATGTCATAAGTTTTCGCAAATGATGCACCAATGAATAAATGAGATGCACCTGTGTCAAATAATGCTCTAGCTCTAGTGCCTCTGATAAGGATAATACCTGCCACCACGTCATCTGGTACCGCCGGCTGCTCCTCCACCTGAGTGGCAAATACCCGCCCACTAGGTGCTCGAGAGGCCTCCGACTGATGAGGCGCTGAAGAACGTCCAGCAGACACAGCGGGTGGCAGTCCCGCCAACTGTTGCGGAGTATACTGGACTGAAGCTGCTGACGGAGCAGGGGATGTGCCGCCCGGGCACTCTCGGCCTATGTGGCCAGCCTAGCCGCATCGAAAACACCGCCCCTCCCGCTGAGGGCAAGTAGTAACTCGGTGGTCTCCGCCACATATCACGCACGAGTAGGTAGTCTGGCTCTGCGTCTGACTCCTGCCTCCCCGCCATTGTGATCGCTGAGACCGAGGGGGTCGTTTACAACTCGACTGCCCCGCGGATCCACTAGCTGCCCTTTTCTTGGACTTATCCCTTTCCTTATCCTTTTCGAATGCTTCGCGCTCCTCTCGCGCAACAGCATTGCCGCGCTCTACCCAAAGCGCGCGGTCAAGTACCTCCTCATAGGTCTTCAAGCAGAACGCATGAATAGTCTTGAATATTTCGGGTCGCAACCCGCCCTCAAAAGCCTTCGCTCGGTCCCTATCGCCGTGAACCAAGCTCAGCACGCAGTTGATTAGGTGCGTGAACTCCTTCTCGTACTCCCGCACCGACCGGCTACCTTGTCTTAACTTGCGAAAATCCTTCTTGATTTTTTGCTTGTCACTCTCGAGAAAATACTCCATCAATAGCATCTCCTGAAACGTCTCCCAAGTAATGGAAGCGAGATCCAACGAGCGACTTTTCTTCGCTTGTGTCCACCATAGCCGCGCCGACCCCTTGAAGCAATGGGCCGCAAGGTGAACCTTATCCTTCTCAAGGGTGTAAATATCTTCGAACAACGCCTCTATTATGGCCAACCACGACTCCATCAACCACGGATCCTTCACATCGCCGTTGAAGGTCGGAGGGTTGAATCGCTTGAAGACCGTCAACACCGCCAATGATCGCTCATTCTCGGCCTCAAGGACATCGGGAATAGGAGCCAATGAACCCGATGCCGTCGGGGGAATAACCGTCACCGGTGCTGCGTTATCATCACCATTGAAAGTCGGAGGGTTGAACCGCTTAAGGGCCGTCAACACCGCCAACGACCGCTCCTTCTCGGCCTCAAGTGCATCGGGAATAGGAGCCGATGAATCCGAAGCCGTCAGAGGAATAACCGTCAATGGTGCTGCCGCCGTCGCTGGAGGTGGTGCCGCAGGTGCAGGTGGATCCTGAGGTACAGGTGCAGCCGCTGCCGCCTGTTGAGCCACCAACTCATGAAGCCGTCCAATCTGCTCCCCCTGTTGCCGCATAGCCCCGGCCAAAGCCGCTACTTGGGCCCGCAGCTCGCGTACTTCATCCGACCCCGTCTGCTTGAGCACCTCAGGAGGCGGTGCCGGTGCAGATCGCGTACTAGGGCGTCCTCTTGGTGCCATCACGTCCTGAAACGTAGCACACATATTAGTACTCGACACNAGCACCTCAGGAGGCGGTGCCGGTGCAGATCGCGTACTAGGGCGTCCTCTTGGTGCCATCACGTCCTGAAACGTAGCACACATATTAGTACTCGACACACTCGACACTTACACGTTCCAATTAACTACCCAATTAAGCGAAAGTAATCAAGCATAATTTGTTTCCAACTCTCGGCGTCATGTGGTCGGCCACCCCACACAATTCCTTAAGCAGAAAATAATTAGACACTCGAATTCATCTCTAATTCTTTTTAGAGAAGTATTAACATTAACCCAATCCATTAGCTTCTGCATATCCAAGTCCACGTTAAGTGTTTCCTAAGTCCCTAAGCTCTCCAATCCTAAGGTCCCTAAGTCCATCCTAGACTTTTGCTTTCACCATGCTCTGATACCATTATATCTGTCACGCCTCGCTCCCCGCCAATTTGGTCAGATTCGGGTCACGTCAACAGACGCCGAACGGACAGAGCCTCCTCTGCCCTCCCAAGGCTCTAACAACAAGTATAATTAAGCAATCAACCAATGAGATTTGCAATTATACAAGGCTTGCACGAGGGCAAGCAACAACGGAAGCGAAAGCTCTAAGCTACAACATACAACCATACATAATATTTGATTACATTTCAACCAAATACTAGTAAACTAAAACTATTACATCCACTTTCCTTTCATGCGTAATATCTTTTACATTTTGATCATTCAACCCGAAAATATATGAATGTTTACAACTTTTACATCTCTAGATCAACAAAATAAAAGTTGATACATGAACCAAAAAGGGAATGACTAGATGCAAGTACTCCGGTGGCCACTAGCTATGACGCAATACCCTTGCCTCGATCCTCCGCCGCCCTGCTCGCGCTCAGATCTGTAGGGTTAGTGGTGTGAGAACTATAACGAAGTTTCCAGTAGGTTCGGCAACCGACCTCGCCGACTTACCGACTAGGTTTATTTAGGCATAAGTATTTCAAAGAAGAGAAATAGTAACCAATACTGATGCTAATACTATGCCTGTAAGAAAACTATCAGTGGATATATATAATCAAATAAAGAATGATTATGCATGCATGCTTTTCCATGATTTTACTTTGGCTTTTATCCAATCTTACCAGTTAACCTTGTTAACCTCAATAACTCACAACCCAAAATTCCTTTCGTTCGGAGAGGCTCTAAGCACTACAAGACCCGAGGGGCCATCTTCAGGGCCACTATCCCCGTGGTGACTGTTCCGGAAGGCACCGCTTGAGGGGGAGTTACTTCCCTCAAGGCAAGACTTATCGTGAGTATCGATCCAATTCCCACTTAGGGAATATATAGCCACTAGCCACAATGCCACTATCATAATAGGTTTCTACTTATTTATTCATGTCACTCTCTAGGTCATTCTTGTTATAATGCCACTAATGGTTAAACTTTGTTTAACTATCTTTTTCTTGATGCCAATCTTGTCTCTATTGTCAATGTCACCTTTGTTTACTATTATCATAGTCTCGGTCTCACATTCACACAAGTATAGGGTTCCAACATACATGTCCGCTATAGTTATATCAATCTCAATGTTCATCTACATTAGAAGCATATAATTGAAGTCCAATTAATATTCACATGTAATTTATCCTATCATGCATGAATGACTATTGACATAATGTTCAATAAAAAGGTAAAATAGACATAGAAGGGAATCCAACAATTCCGGAATACACCCCCCACCTCGAATAGTAGCAAAGGAGTTGGGGTTCGATTCTCGTGATTTTTAGACTCCTACTCCGCGTGCTGCGGCGATCTGCACCAAAATAGAGCCAAATTAAGCTTTTTATTCAATATCTTTACATAGTCTTTTCGTTTGGCCGAACTGAGCGCACCAACGCGTCGAAAATACCCCTAATTAGGTTTTCATGAGGTCAATTTATCTCGAAAATGATCCGAGACAAAAGCTCCAAATTTGGTGCCCTAACAATGCCATATATGGATTTTCCCTAAATTGATCTTGTATCTAAGCAAATGCTAGCTTAGAATTAATTAGGAATCTCTTTAATATCATTTCTAAGCCATTCGAATCATTCCTAGGACATCTAACATGAACCCTAGAAGTTCACCATGAGAGCTCATGAGAAACCATGGATTTCATGGATTTCAAGGCTCGTTCGACGTTTCTACGCTTGCTAGGAGTCCAAAACACCAAAACTTAGGGTGAAAATCCAAACCCTAGATGTGCTTTTTTGCCTTAAAACTCACCTTAGCCCAAGCTCTTCCAAATCCTTCTTGTTGGAGAGCTCCTAGACCTTTCAAAACCCTCAAAAATCTTTCTCCAAGCCTTCTTCTCCTTTCCTTTGCCTTGGTGCAAAGCTTCTAGAGAGAGAGGGAGAGAAAATGAGAAGGAGAGAGATCTCTTTGCTGCTGTGAGCAAAAGGGAGAGATGGAGTCATATATAGTGTGTCACAATTGCAACTAGGCCCTCCAACGATTCTTATTTGCAACAGACTTCAAAGTTGCTGCCAGACCAAAGTGTACCAGTACACTTTCATCTGTCACCGGTAACACGATCGCGCAAAGGCAAACCCGAGAGCAACTCTCTCGGTTTCGTGGCATTTGTACCGGTACAAATCATTTTGTGCCGATACACTTCCAGCCAACCTCCAACCCGAGAGCTGCTTTCTCTCGGCCTGCAATGTTGTACCAATACAACATTAAAGTTGTACCGGTACAAATTGCCCAGAATGCAGTTTTAGCTTTTGCTAGACTTCTCTTCGCACCGAGCAATGCTAAAACTCTCCAAACTCCTTTAAAACTCATTTTTAACCCTTCCAACATTGTTGGAATGCTAAATGGAATTTTCCAACTATTTCTCTCGACAACTTTAACCAATTTGAGTAAAGTTCGATAATCGCTCTCGAGGTTTCAATATGTTACAAGTAGAGCTGGCTTATGATTACATATGAGATTTGTGACCTAGTCGATCGGTTCTTGTATCTTGTACTGTGACCTATTCGGTCGGTTTACTGCATCTGTTATCGTGATCTACTTGGTCGGTTGGACTACTTAGTGACCTACACGGTCGGTATACCCTGAGGAGTAGGATTGTCGGCTAATTGCCGATGGTTGGCTATTGAGCATATTAGCATCTATCGCCACTGCTCGTATGCATTTCATGAACACCAGCGATTTGATCCATCGCAAGAGGGTGTTCTTTTCCAAAAAAGTGGTTGGGATTGCCAGTTCGTGAGCCCAAGAGCTTATGGTGGGGTTATAAGCTTTCAAACCCAAGAGCTTATGCTGGGGTCATATACCTTTCAGACCCAAGAGCTTATACTCGGGTCATTTACAGTTTAGAGCAGTTGTGGCACAGGCCCGAGGTCTACGGACCGATAGGGCAGGTTTCAGATTGGGTATTTTGGACTTATCGTCTGGTTGATGCATACATACAGGAGCGGTAATTATTCATTTGTACATCTTGTTCCTTTATTTATCGTTGCTACTGTATTATCCTTACCCATACCTTTGTTTATTCTCTTTGACTGGTGAGTACCCCTGGCCCTCGTCGGCTTGCGGTACTCACTGGAAGGGGAGACATGTGTACATGTTCTTACCCCCTAGCCCCTTTAAGGTGACATCACGGCTCCGAGTGGGGACGATTCATGAGGTGCGCAGCTTAGCATTCGATAGATCCATCGGCCCATTACTTTGGTTAAATTCTCAAACTTGTCTTTTAAATAATTTATTTAGACTTATTGGTTTAGTGGTTTCCTTTATTTGAATAATGAGGATTTTGTGAATGTAACAAAGGATTTATGGATTTCTTATGAAATGGAAATGGTTTTCTATCCCTCGTGGTAGCGCGTTTTTAGAAGGAAAAGGTTTCCGCGTGGGAAACGATTTTAAAAAGGTTTTCGTAGTTTCATGATTCTTAGTGTTTTAAAACAAGTTTCCGGGTAGGAACCATTTTAAACTCATCGATGTGAATATGTGAATATCTGTGATGAAATGAATGGTAATTGTGATGTGGTTTATGTATGAGGATGTTCATACAGTTATGGTTGATCTTGTACTTGTGCAACGCCGTGTAAATATAAGAAAGACTCTGTCCGTGTGAACAGTGAATTCTCTATATTTGTGGCGGATCTGGCATACCCTGCGATCAAGGTTTTTCCAAAAAAAAAAAAAAAAAATTGGACACTTCCGTATGGATTTTTAAATCAAAAAGGGACTCCGGGGCGTGACACATCTCCAACTACAACCTATGTGGAAAAAGATCATCAGGGAACTACTAGCAGTCACATATAAAATAAATCTCCAACTGCATAAAACATCAAAATTTCATTAGTGAACTCCTTTTTGCTCAGAGTGAGGCTTACAGTTTAACATCCCCAAAAATATCAGCAAATGTTGCAACTGGATATTCAGTGACCATTCCTTCAAGCCAATCTGTAAATAGAAAGAAAAATGTGTATTAGTAAGCATTTAAAATTGCCTTGAAAAGCAAACATATATTATCTGAATATTAAAGGTTTGCCCTTGTTGTTCAAGCTAGGGCCAAGAACATCCTACAGTCTATCGTAACCCTGAAATAGTTTAGCTATAGAATAGATAGAAATCCACACAAGAAATTCATCCTTTTATAGAAACTTTGAATCCCAAAGAAATTTCTACATAGTTACATGATATCAAGAAAATACACAATTTAAAAGAAGAGAATAAATAATAGAAACATAAAATACCACGACGAAGACCAAATTAGAATTTGATCGAGAATCACACAAACGTACGTTTTCCAAGCACACTAGGTTAATGAACAAAGATGGAATAAAATAGAAGGCATACAAGTTGTGCATTTTGCATACCCCACTAGGTTAATTCACAAAATGATATTTAATAAAAGGAACGTGGATTAGAACTGCAAGCCCGTAAAGTTTGAGTATATATAAACTAGACTAGACATTCTAAATACTATATAGAGCCTATAATACATCAAACTACATTGTTTCCATCAGTATCTTTTCTAGCCCAACTTATACAGTCATTTAATTCATCAGTAACAATAACATCGCATGACATGCACTGAGTGTAAGTTTTAGTGTCATCCTGCAAATGTGCTCTCATATTGTATAAGTCTCTTGGTTTTGTCATGACAACTTGAGACCATTCCTCATATTTGGGGTCTTGTATATAGAATACTTATTTTGCTTGAGATGAAAATACAATTGGATCATCTTTCAATAATCGTCCCTTGTATATCAACTTGGAAAAGTTCACAAGAGTACATCCATTTGTGTCTTTTTTTAATCCTTTTTGCGATGTGATATCCGCCCAATCACAACAAAATAAGACAACCTTAAAATTCCCATAATAATCAAGTTCAATAATATCTGTAAGTACACCATAGTAAGCCTGTCCCTATGCTTCAACCATAACTCCAGAATTTTGAGTTTTTCTTAACATTTCATGATCCTTTGTGTGGAATCTAAACTCATTAATAATGAAACCACTAAATTTTTTTACAACGTTGTTTGGACTCCGTACAATTGCTATAATTTAATCTGCGCACTTACTCTCTGTCATTTTTGGTACCTAAAAAAAATAAAATAATCAAGTCACATAATCATCTCTAAGAAGTCATTTTTGGCACCTTAAAATTATACATAATTTGTTGATTTAATGGTTATACCTGCCCAAAGAGTGACAACTTCAGATATTCTGTTTTTATGTTTCGTACTGAAACATAACTTCAGATATTAGAATTACATACTGAAATCCTCTTGGATGTTTCACATTTGGACATAGTTCAGGGGCTGAATAGTAGGGCTGGCAAATGAGCGAGCCGGCTCGTGTTCGACTCGCGTTCGGCTCAATATTCGGCTCGCTCGAGCTCGGCTCGAATTAATTTCAAGTCGAGCTTGAGCCTAAATTTAGGCTCGAAATTAATTTCAAGCTTGAGTGTTATCGGGCTTGCTCGAATTAGGCTCGAAAAGCTCGAAATATATATATATATATATATATATATATATATATATCACGGGGCAAGATTGGACCTATATATTTTAGCCAAGAATAAATAGGCAACAATTCCATAGTGAGGAATCAAGCTTCAAGTAGGTAGGCGAATAGTAAGTATCCACATGCAACTTTGATTTTAGCCTGTAATTAGTCAACGCGAGCCCTTCTCTGGTTTTTAAATCACCATCATGCGGCGTTAATTGGTATCCTTTGACCTGGCATTGGTCATCTCGACGCCGATGCGGACGTCCTTGTCGGCAACGAACCGGCTCCAGAACCAGTGTTCCTTCCATACTAGGACCATCTCTTCGATGGGCACGCTCTTGGTCTCCGGGAGNATATATATATATATATATATAGGCTAGGGCTACTATATTCTTATGAGTATAGACCCCTTTATACTTATAAATTTTTTGCCATTGGATGTGCAATTAGGATAATAGTGGTCCCCTAGGATTGAGTGGATGGTTGGTTGAATAGTATGATTTACGGATGGAAATAGTCAAAAGTATATAGATCTAACGATAAAAAACTTATGAATATTATCCTCCACACATCCCTTCATCTAAGGGTCGAAAACTTAATAGCAAGTAGTTGATACTATTAATAATATTGTAACATATATATATATATATATATATATATATAGGCTAGGGCTACTATATTCTTATGAGTATAGACCCCTTTATACTTATAAATTTTTTGCCATTGGATGTGCAATTAGGATAATAGTGGTCCCCTAGGATTGAGTGGATGGTTGGTTGAATAGTATGATTTACGGATGGAAATAGTCAAAAGTATATAGATCTAACGATAAAAAACTTATGAATATAAAGGGGTCTATACTAATAGAGTATAGTAGCCGAACTCTCTCTATATATAATTATATATAGGGATAATTTCATAGATGTCCTTCCAGGAACTATTAATTTCATCAATGTCCTTCTAAAATCGATAATTTCATGAATGCCCTCCAATATATCAAAAATTATCATATATGCCCTTCACTAGTTAAGTTCTGTCAAAGTCCCTTTAAAATGGAGTTATATTTTTAAAATACCATTTTTACCCTTTATCTCTCATCAACAGTACAAATACTAATAGATATTTCAAGACAATTTCTGTAAACCTAAATTTAATTATTCAATATATGAAATATTAAATTAAATTATTAATATATATTTATTTTTAAAAAATATATAAAAATTGTATTTTATATATAGTATGTTTTTATATGATTTTAGTTTTATTTTCGGCTTCGGATTTCGGTTCAGATTTGGTTTAGATATAAATTAAAACCATAACTGAGTTTGAATATAATGTGATTTTATTTTTTTTGTAATTTTAACTGAAATTATCCGTACTCAGCATCGATTAAGCTCACCCCATAAAATCGAGTTCAGATAAAATTATGTACCTATATCAATTCATATTCCTAATCAGTAATAGTAATTTTGAAATAAAAGATAGGTTTAATTTTTTTTCCTATTTAATAAAAAATAAATCAAATAACAATATGCATGCATTTTTCTATCAACGGAAAAAAAAAAAGAGAGTTTTGTTGGCTAAAATATATTATATTTGAGAATAACTTTGGTTAAAAAAAAATTTTAAGCTTCCAATATTAAAAAAAGATAGGGTTTCCATACATGTTTTTACTTATTAAAGTATAGTTGAGGGCAAATAGGTCATTTTAAAAGTTAACCCATCTTTAACCTTTTAATAACTATAGTAAAACTAACACGACTGACGGTAGGGGTATTGGTGATAATTTTCAGTGTTTACAGGGACATATGTGATATTTTAAACTTTATAGGGACATGTATGATATTTTAAACTTTGGGAGGGGTATCTATGAAATTGCCCCTTATATATAATATATATTTTAATTATATAAATTTATATTATGTATTTTAATTATATGTATATAGAATTTATATTATTGGGCCCATAAAACCAATCTAGTAAAATCTTACTTTAATGGCTATCTCTTTCTCTTTTTCACTCGCTCATATAGTTGTTTTTCCTAATTTTTTTAAGGAAAAACTTCAAAAACCCCCCGTGGTTTCGTACTTTTTCATTTTAGTACCCTGTGGTTTAAAGTGTATCAAGTTAGTACCCTGTGGTTTCGTACTTTTTCATTTTAGTACCCTGTGGTTTAAAGTGTATCAAGTTAGTACCCTATGGTTTCGAACTTTCTCACTTTAGTACCCTGTGGTTTAAAGTGTATCAAGTTAGTACTCTGTGGTTTATTTTTGTATCAAGTTAGTACCCTATGGTTTTATTTTTGTATCAAGTTAGTATCTTGTGGTTTTTAAACCCCAGGGTACTAAAGTGAGAAAGTGCGAAACCACAGGGTACTAAAGTGAAAAAGTGCAAAACCATAGGGTACTAATTAACTTGATACACTTTTAATCAGAGGGTACTAAAATGAGAAAAAGTGAAACCACAAGGGGGTATTTGAAGTTTTCCCTTTTTTTTAATATTATAATATAGTATTTCATGCATTCATTTTGTATGTTGAGCTATTAGACATTTTTTGTATCGAATTTTAGATAATATTTTATAAAAATTAAACTATAGATTGCACGATGTTAAGAATTTCAAGTAGCTCATTTAGGGCTCGAGTTCGCTGGCCTCAAAATTAGGCTCGCTCGAGCTTGGCTCGAATTAATTTCAAGCTGAGCTTGAGCCTAAATTTAGGCTCGAAATTAATTTCAAGCCAAACTTGAGCAGAGATAAGCTCGCCTCTACTGAATAGTATAAATTACTTACATGTACATTTCTTTTTTTTATGATTTTCCTTTTTGTTTCGTACTGAACAAATAGTATTTTCCGGCATTTATTATAAGATATGTATACAAATTGAATGTACTATCCTGGTGCTGAGAGAACTAAAGACTTTATATATATACCCTATGAACTAAAAAGTCCAACTACCATATGTTAGTCATCCAAGAAAGCACTCATCCAGCACAAGATTTCGACTTTTGTACGCTATATTTATTGTATAAACCTTGCTCCTTTCACCTTTACACAGCTAATATTAATATTTGAATAGTACTTCTATACTTATTATTTTTCGATATTGTTCATTTATTTTCATTCAAGGGTTCAAATTTAAATTTTTTTAAATTATGACCTGTAGTCGCTATACCAATTAACAGATACTCCAAAGAAGTATATTGTTATTTTTTAATACATGAATAATTTAGTAATTTTATCTCCACTATATTATCAAATCTTTCTTCTTTCTTTTTTTCCTTTTTCAGTTTCTATCTTTTCTCTTCATCCACAAACCAGATGTAAAGAGGTTAGATTCCGGACGGATTTTCAAAATCCGAACCCGAATCCGACTACCAAACCCGAAATCCGAACCGAAATCCAAATCCGATGAATTTTAGAAAATCATATCCACATCTGTAACCGACTTAAAATCTGAAACCCGAACCCAAAACATTATTCCTCTTTACAATATTTCAAAATATATTAAATTAAATCTAAATTTTTAAAAAATATTTTCAAATATAACATCAAACATTTATATATATATATATATTATATATAACCTAAAATAAATTCAGGTTTGGTCGGTTTCGGGCTCAGATCGGATGCAATCAAAATCTATACCCGAATTCAAATTCGTTGGATTTTTATTTTTGATATCCAATATTCGAAACTCTATCCATTTAGCAAAGATCCACTGCGTTCGCTTTCGAGTTTTGGTTCGGGTTCGGATAAAATAGCAATACAAAATTTCTCTTATTTAAATATAAATTTTTAAATTTAAATATTAAATATTTAAATTCAACATATTTAGAAAAATTAATATTTCTAAAATTTCTAAAATTTAAATTAATGCCAAAATTAGAAGAATTCTAAAATTTCTAAAATTAATAAGTAAATTAGTGCAAAATTAATGTCTAAATTTTGGAATATCAATCAAACCTTAAATTAATGCTTAAAATAGTACAAAATTAATGCTAAATTTGGGATATTAATCAAAACTTTCTTAAAATTTTATCTAGTTTAAGTACAAAAATACCTTCACATGAAATAACCTTCTAACCAGCTACATAATAAAATAGTATTTAATTTTAACCTTCATTAATCAATGGTTAAGATCTTTTTTATTTTTTGTAAAATAAAGTACCGAATCATTTATCTTAATATTTTCATATGACACCTCAAGATTTGAAATAGCTCTATATATGAGAAATAATGAGCTAAATTCTTAATCCAGTTATAATATTATTTGGGTGAAGGTTAGGACTGAAAGGTTAAGAAGATTAAGCGTGTAAGATTTGAATAGTTGGGTGAATCCCTTGGGTGTCACGTACATTTCAAAAATGAACACCACGAATATAGGAGAGAGCCAGTAACTACATATACATTAATTAGAGAATGATAGTAAAACACAGTATTGCATGTGTAATCAAAGATGCTTGCTTCTACTTTAGTTGTTGCAACAAATTAAGAAACAATGTGGGATGATGTGACCTCGAGGGATGATATGACCTTGATCTGGGATAGGTGGATGAGGATGAAGGGATCGCAGTTATCGTGTACTTCGATATCCTACTTGATAGCTTACTGGTGGATTTTTTGAGAGGTTAGGAATGGGGTGATCTTTAGAATGACCCAATCAGATCCCCTACTAGCAGTGTACAAGATCAAGCAGTTGACGAAGCTCTGGGACCAAGTTTTGTCTGCCCGTGTGTAGTGTGGGATTTTATTTATTTATTTTTTTTTTTCACCCCCACCGAGGCCGGTGCTATCTCACCCATGTAGCCTAATTCATCATATCAATGAATGAAGCGGGTAGCGTGCTACCTTTTTCTCAAAAAAACAAATTAAGAAACAAAAAGGAGATGGATGCATGCAACCAACCTTCCTAAATCGGGGGTTCATTGTATCTAGTTATTCAATGTGAAAGCAATAGCTAGCTACCTCTTCTTTCATCAGAACAAATTATTTTATTGCCTGCACCTGATATATCCATACATCTCTTACACCGCAAGTACAATTAAATTTCCATTATACATTAGCTAAAATCGTAATTCAGTTTGTTATTAGATGTGTTCTTTATGTAACATTCCAAAGGCGAAATTTCATATTCTGTTGGAAATTCAAGTGCATGATAAGATTTCCAAATTTGCACATGTAAATGTTTTCAATGTTTATTGTTGATCACAGTACAATATATATTAAATTAAAATTTGATATTGTGACATTCATATTAACATTGCTGGTGCAGACAATAATTCAGTCAAAACCTTAATTATCGTCGCACTAAATCAGAATCCACCCATCAAAAAATAAAAAAACAAAACAAAAAAAAAGGTAAATGGAATTAATGTGACCGTATCATCCCTTAATATATAGAATCCCTTTATAGGAAAAACCTCACTGATCTACAAGTACCATGCTAGAGCAATCAATATATATGTGTACAAAATTTTGCTTCACACTAGTAGCTAGCTAGTTATAATTAGGAGAATATTGAAAGAGCAGCTGAGGAAGGAAAACGAAAACGCCAAATATAACACTATATATGAAAAAGTGCATATATATATATATATATATATATATATAAGTCGTAATGACACTTATGCCCCTACAGTTTTCTTCCTTGTGCTGGCCTTTGCTGGTATTATGCGGATCCTCTTTGCAACCCTAACGAAGTCCCTGAAAATTATGATCCAAACACAAAACTATATCAGCAAAAACTCATGCGCCTTTTACAGATGACGAGTACTCAGGAAAGTAGCTAGGGTAAAGCATTCCATCACTAGTACCTGAAGCTGTTGAAATTTTTTAAGTTGGACGACATTAATTTAACACTCGATCAAACTCACGTGCACAAAAGGCAATTCGTGGCTTTAATCTATTTATATATATATATATATGTAGGTATGCATGAACTGATCACTCACTTCCAGTTGAGATCGCCAGCGAGGAGGAGGTCATCCTCCATGTCCTCGTAGGCCACCAGGTACCCCGGCACCGCATTCGAGAGGTCGAGCCTGGCGCCGTCGACCGCCAGCTCGTGGCCGCTGCCGTCGGTGTCGACAAACATGCGGCGCAGGGCCGCTGCCAGGCTCTGGTATCCGCCGTGCTTGTGGAGGTGGATGCGGTGGCAGATGGACCGGCCCTCGAGGACGACCGTCACCGGGGGGGTGATGGCCGACGCCGCATCGTCAACGCCGTCGTTGAGCGTCGCCAGCCTCAGGAACTTCCTCATAGGGGCCGGGGCCGAGGCCGGGGCCGCGTAGCAGCCGGCGGCGGCCTTCTCGTCCCACCCCGGCCTCTTCGCTGCGTTTCGGAGCGAAGACGACTCGGACATGTTCATCATATATGGTGACTTAATCTATGATCACAAGGCGAAGAGAAAATAGTGATCAATAAGGAGTATTGAAGAGGTGAGAGGGATTATTAATTAAGCTTTAGGATTGTAAGGAAAGAAACGTAGGGCAAGAGCAGATATATAGAAGAGAGCTAGATATATATATAGCCGGTTGGAAGTGAGACAAATAGAATACTTCATCTATCCATGCACTATGGTGAAAAAGATAGTTTATTTTTCTTTGCAAAAATATCACGGTGTGTACAGTACTACAATAACATTAGATATCCCTATTAACACTAAACAGGTCATTAATTAGTTTGGGATTGTCTGTAAATATGTGGGGTCAGAAAATATGATCAATATATATATAGTACATGTATTTCGCACTTGTTTGGATGTTGAAATAAGTTATCCATAATAGCTTATTCTATATAAAAATTTTGTTGGGTAATTGATTTGTATGAATTTGATTTTTGCTTCCGGAAAGCTTTTTACCAATTAAGATTTTATAGAATAATATATTTTAGCCTACAAGACAATTTATACTACTAAAAAAAAAATACTAATGTGAAGGTCAAATATACGATTGCATTATTTATGGATATTTGACAACATTGTTAACTTCCAATCACAATAAAAATTTCTCATTCCAAATATAAAATTACAGAATAATTTAATTATTCCGAACTCGAAACTGAGCCTTTATATTGCACAGATTGTATTAATTAAATTACAATACGAAAAACTAAATCGACTAGAGAACTACAAAATACTTTTCTATATAATTCTAGACTAATATTACCGGTACACTCCAAATTAGGATATATATCTTAATTATACTCATTCCATTAAGAAATCATTAATTTATTATTTACCACATCAAATTTTTTTTAATTTTTACTGAAAATTATTAAATTTTTTGTAAAGATGGAGAATGTAAGATTCTACAGCCATTTGTTTTAAGTCGGCTTCAACAGTACTAGATGAGCTCTCAGAATTCACCAATTCTTAATGTCAGTTAAATAGTATTTTTCATTGATAAGTTAGGTTTATGGCATAGAAAAATCTATAATGATGCAGCGGGTGCAAGTATTAATTTTTTATAGATTTCAGGGTCATGAGTAGTCTTTTCCATTGAAAAGTTTGGCTTTTAAGGACATAAAATAAAAATACAATGACGGAACCGGGGGCAGGCGTTATTAATTAATTAATTGTTCATGGATTTGAGGGCTAGTTACTCTCTTTTCCATTGGAAATTAAGTTGTCCATAATAATTATATTATTATATAATATAATAATAATAATGATAATGATAATGATAATGATAATGATGCGCTGGGTGCGTGCGGTTAATTTGTTACTTCTTGGGAGTGTGGTGTGGTTTTTAATTTTTATATATATATATATATATGTGGGAACGTGTCCGGAGTGCATCGCGGGGGTGGGGGTGGGGGTGGGGGTGTGGAGGGTTGTTGTTGTGATCCGATGCAGGTGATCCAGTGCGGCCGCGCTGCGTTCGGCGAACGGCCCGGCGTTTGACTCTCGGGACGGTTCTTTGAAACACCCACCCTAATTCTTACTTATTTTTTTTATTGTTTTCTTAAATCTAATTAACTCGATCGCTTAATTACTTATTTATTGTACCTTTAGGCTGCGTTCCCATTAGCACAAAGTTTCGATTACACGCTACTTGAAGTAAAAAAGTACAATAAGAAAAAAAAAATAGACCGTTTGTTGTTGTAAATTCTATCACATTGCGCATTTGCGCGTGTATAATAAATCAGTTAAGAAACATTTTTTGTCATTTCACTAAAAAACAGTCGGCCCACGTAGTAATATAGTGGGATTACAATGGGATTGGATTGCGTGGTTTCCCACTCGTATTCATATTGAATAATAACACCTATAACAATTAATCTGAAACTAAGGTCTCGTTGAACATTGCATTTGTTATATATACATCTATATCTATACTACTAATAAAAGTGTGAGTTTTGAATTTTTTTCTCTTTCCAAAAATATCTCTATGTAATAATTTATTCTCAAATAAAGATATTAATATTTTGCCATTAGATTTTATCTAACGATTGAAAATAAATGTATCTGTCACTTTTTGTGACAATAATACCTTCGCATTTATATCATATCTTCTATCTACGAATTTCTCAAATATTTTCCTTTCTTACGCGTAATATCCATACCGGTCAATTCTTTCTCAACATAATATCCGTGAATATCCGTAAATTTCTCAAATATCTTATTAATCCACCTATCATACACGTCAACCACCTACATAATATCCGGTTAACCTTTCTCACACGTAATATCCACTCTCACACGTAATATCCACGCGTTTCTCAAATATCTCATCAAAATTTTAATCTTTTCTCATTGTTTCTCAAAATTTTTCACAACCTATCATAATTTTGAATTAAATATATCCTCGCATTTGAATTTAAATATTAAAATAGATAAAAATAAAATTTAAAATTTAAAATTAAATATGAATTTTATTACGAAAATGTCTCTATTTTTTAACTAATTTTTTCATATCCAGAAATTTTGAATTCGTCAGAAATATATAATATCTCCATTATCCTCGCATTTGAACTTAAATCTTAAAGTAGATCAAAATTAAATTTTGAATTTTGAATTAAACATGAATTTCTTTCCGAAAACATCTCTACTTTTTTTTACTAAACCAAATGTGGGGCTTCGATATAATCTTGGAGGTCGACTGGCTCTCCATATACTATGCGGTTATTGATTGTGAGAGAAAAGTGATCACTTTTCGTGAGCCTAACCAAGAAGAGTTGGTATACCGTGCGTGTAAAAGCTCGCGCTTCGCGGCAGCCGTATCGGCGGCAAAGGCAAGAAAAATGATCAAAGGTGGATGTGTGGCCTATTTGGCGACGACGGTAGAGACTCAAAGGGAGCACCCGGAACTTGGGAATATTCGGGTAGCATGTGAGTTTCCGGATGTATTTCCGGCAGAGTTACCGAGATTGCCACCGGACCTGGTGATCGAGTTCGTCATTGACTTGATTCCTGGGACGGCGCCGGTTTCGAAGGCTCCGTATAGAATGGCACCGGTAGAGGTAGTAGAATTGAAAGCTCAATTGCAAGACTTGCTCGATAAAGGCTTTGTGAGGTCGAGTGTGTCACCGTGGGGAGCCCCGGTGCTATTTGTGAAGAAAAAGGATGGCACACTTCGACTTTGCGTAGATTATCGCGAGTTGAACAAAATGACAATCAAGAACAAGTACCCATTGCCAATGATTGATGATCTATTCGACCAGTTGCAACGGTCGCAGGTATATTCGAAGATTGATCTTCAGTCGGAGTATCATCAGTTGAAGATCAGGCCAAAGGATGTGCACAAAACGGCGTATCATACGCGGGATGGCCACTACGAGTTCACAGTAATGCCGTTTTGGCTTACTAATGCCCCGGCAGCATTTGTGGACTTAATGAATCGAGTCTTTTGACAGTTGTTGGATCGATGCGTTGTGGTATTCATTTACGACATGTTGGTTTATTCACGGAGCGAGGAGGAATACAAGGAGCATTTGATAACCGTGTTGCAAATACTTCGAAAAGAGAAGCTCTACGCTAAATGGAAGAAATGTGACTTTTGGCTTTCGGAGGTTACCTTATTAGGCCATGTGATATCGGGTGGTGGCGTCTCGGTGGATTCGAAGAAAGTCGAGGCAATTAAGGATTGGCCTCGCCCGACAAGTGTTGTGGAGATCCGTAGCTTTTTTGGACTTGCGGGATATTATCGGCGGTTCGTGGAGCGGTGAAGTATGTGTTGAGCGACGATTGCGATCGGAGCTTCGAGGAGTTAAAGGAAAGATTGACATCGATCCCAGTGCTTGCTCTACCGACTCCGGGGGAGAGCTTTATAGTATACAGTGATGCCTCGTATATTGGTCTCAGGTGTGTTTTGATGCAAAACCGGCGAGTCGTTCCTTATGCTTCGCGCCAATTGAAGAGTTATGAAAAGAACTACCCGATATATGACCTCGAGCTAGCTGCGGTGATATTCGTGCTAAAGTTATGAAGGCATTACTTGTACGGTGAGTATTATGAGGTTTACACGGATCATAAGAGTCTCAAATGCTTGTTCACGCAAAAGGTATTGAATATACGTAGGGGTGGAACTGGGCCGGGCTTGGGTCGGGTAATACTATGCCCAAGCCCGGCCCAAAAAAAAACGTTGGGCTTCGGGTCGGGCTTTTACCCAATTTTGTTTAAAAATTAAAGCCCGGCCCAAGCCCAAGCCCAAGCCCAATGCCCAATACCCATCGGGTTTCGTGAAGGCCCATTTTATATATTTATCATATAATACATAAATACTTTTATTTGTATAATAATATGTACCATATATTTACTCATAGATATGTATAATTAATTAATTATATAGAATAATACTATTTAATATATCCTAATATGAAACTAAATATTTTGTTAATATATAATATATCCTCATATATATAAAAGTATATATTGTTAATAACACTATATACTATATATGATATATTATATAATTTATTCTTTTTATAAAAAAATATTATATATATATAATTAAATATTTTATTTTAATAATTAATATATCGGGCTTTTGGGTCGGGCTCCGGCCGGGCTTGGACATGCCCAAATAGGCCCAAAATTTTTTGGGGCCTAAATTTTGAAGCCCGGCCCGAACCCAAAGTTAAGTTTTTAATACCCAAAGCCCGGCCCAAACATGGCCCATCGGGTCGGGCCTTGTTTAGGCCCGGGCCCAGTTCCACCCCTAAATATACGACAGCGGCGGTGGTTAGAGTTGCTAAAAGATTATGATGTCACTATTCTATACCACCTCGAAAAAGCAAATGTTGTGGCTAATGCTCTAAGTAGAAAATCGGTGGAAAACTTGGTTACGGCAATTACACCCCAACCGTTATTGCAAAAAGAGATGCAATAGTTTGGTCTTGAAGTAGTGGCTTCGGGAGTGCCGGCTAGCCTTGCTGCATTGGTGGTTCAACCAACCTTATTGGAGAAGATTAAAGAGCTACAAGCTTCCGATGCATATCTCCAAAAGGTGCGGGGTGAAGTTGACAATGATAGTGCCGATGATTTTGGCATTGGGACCGATGGCGCACTTCGATTTCGAAATCGTTGGTGTGTGCCTAAAAATAAGGACATTCGAAAGGTGATTATGCAAGAAGCGCATCAATCTCCCTATAGCATTCACCCGGGCGGAACTAAGATGTATCAAGACTTAAAAGTGCACTATTGGTGGCCGGGTATGAAAAGAGATATTGGGGAGTTCGTGGCGCAATGCCTTACATGTCAACAAGTGAAAGCGGAGCGCGGTTGCCGGTGGGAAAGCTTCAAAGTCTATCTATACCCGTTTGGAAATGGGAAGACATCGCAATGGACTTCGTTACCAGTTTGCCTCGATCTCAAGGCTGACACAATGCAATTTGGGTAATAGTGGATCGATTGACGAAATCGGCACATTTCTTGCCGATCCACACTACATGGTCCGGAGATAAATTAGCTCAAGTGTATCTCGACGAGATTGTGAGACTTCATGGGGTTCCGGTGTTTATTGTATCGGATCGAGACCCTAGGTTCACATCTTACTTTTGGAAGAGCTTACAAGATACTTTGGGCACACGGCTCGACTTTAGCACCGCATTTCATTCTCAAAGTGATGGCCAATCGAAAAGAACAATACAAATCCTTGAGGACTTGCTTCCAGCGTGTGTACTTTATTATAAGGGTGGATGGCACGATTACATACCGATGGCGGAGTTCGCGTATAACAATAGCTATCAAGAGAGCATCGCAATGGCGCCATTCGAAGCTTTGTATGGAAAGAAGTGTCGTTCTCATATCTATTGGAGCGAGGTGGGTGAGAAAGTTACTCTTCGCCCCGATGTATTACGGGAGGCGGAGGAGAAAGTTCTCCTTGCCCGTCAACGGCTTGCGACAGCGCAATCAACGCAACAAAGTTATGCCAACAAGCGGAGAAAAGATTTAGAGTTTGCGGTTAGAGACCGCATTTTCTTGAAGGTGTCACCTATGAGGGGTGTAAAGCGATTTAGGGTCCGTGGGAAGCTAAGTCCCTGATATGTCAGACCGTTCGAGATATTAAAGCGAGTCGGTGCGGTGGCGTACAAGCTTGGGTTACCACCGAGGCTTGCGGGAGTCACAACGTATTTCACGTGTCAAATCTCCACAAGTATATCAGCAATTCAACTCATGTGCTAGAGTATGAACCCGTGGAGTTGCGCGAGGATATGACTTATGAAGAATATTGTTAGGTCCTATGTGCTGGCAAGTTTCGTGGGTCGAGTCGGAGTCTTGAAGAAGTCCGGAGCGGAGTATTGAAGATCGAAGAATCTAAGACTTCGAAGAATCTGAAAGGACGCAAAACACGCAAATCTTGAATCACGATGCTTAGGTAAGTTTTAAATCTTGTTTATGGTGATTCATACTTAATTATAGATCTTAGAATTATAATTTTCAAATTGTAATTGATTAGAAAGTTTCTAAGAGCTTGTAAAACCCGAAACAATGCATTTTCAGCAAAAATTGCATTGTTGTACTGGTACAAGGGTTTTTCTGTACCGGTACAGACAGCGGCTATTGCCGCAGGGAATTACGATGGTTGTTTCGGTACAACCATCATGGCTGTACCGGTACAAGCCTTGTTCCGGAACAAGCTGCAGTCTATCCAGGGTACAGAAGCTTCGCAGAAAAATATTCCGTCATGCTGTACCCTGGACAGCTTCCCTTGTACCGATATAAGGTGCTGAATATGGAAAGAAACTTTCTAATTCTATTCCGTTTTGATTCTAAAGTCTATAAATAAGCTATTGGGATTCTCTAACATATTAAGCATCACGAAAATACATGTTTGGGACACCCTAGAGGCGCGGATTTCATCTTAAACTTATTTTCTACAAAAAGCCTATTTTAGGTCAAATCGAGAGATTGGATTTTCATATCAATATGTCGATTTGATCTCCGCTTCGCTTGGAGTTCGCTTCCCTGGTTTTCATCGATACTCTAAGCGAAGGATCACCATACACATGATGTTCTTCATGATGGTGTCGTGGATTCGGCGTGTTTGACGGCGGTTCGTGGATTCGGATCGTGGGCTCGTGGATTCGAGTGGCGTTCATGGATTCGGACGTGTGCGAGGCGTTCATGGATTCGAACGTGAGGGCGTGGACAACCCGGAGGATTGCGCGAGATCCATAGGAGGTTAAGAGAGGTTGAGTCCGTGGAGTGGGTAGAGTCGGTAATCACCTTGTAATCTTTTCTCTTAGTGGATTATTTTTTCGCATGTTGGTCCGTGGGTTTTTCTCCAAATTGGAGTTTTCCCACATAAATCTCGGTGTGATTTTTATTTTCTACATTTATTTTTTTTTATCCCATTGAGATTTGTGGTTTTTGGCTATTTCACCTATTCACCCTCCCTCTAGGTGATAGATACAATTTAGATAGATCCTTTGGTTATTTCAAAACTTTCAATTAGTATCAGAGCAGGATCTAGATATATTGCTATCTAATGGCCGAAGGCGGTAACATTAATCGACCTCCGCTCTTCGACGGCACTAATTATGCCTATTGGAAAGTTCGCATGAGAGCTTTTCTAATTGCAATCGATGAGCGGGTATGGCAATCCATAGAATTTGGATGGAAACATCCCATTGAAAAAGTCGATAATGTTGAAACGCCTAAACCACGAAACAAGTGGACCAAAGATGAAAACGAGTCATCTTCGTTTAATGGCAAGGACATAAATGCTTTATTTAATGCATTGTCACAAACGGAGTGTACTCGCGTTTCGGCGTGTGAAACCGCCAAGAAAATTTGGAACACTCTACAAATTACACATGAAGGTACTAGTTTAGTAAAAATTCAAAAGCTCCAAATGTTGACTAGTCAATTTAATTCTATTCGTATGGAGGAGCATGAATATTTCACCGATTACTATACTAGACTTCAAGATATTACTAACACATGTGCTAATTTGGGAGAGAAGATCCCGGATGCTAAAGTTATTCGTAAAATTCTTCGAACTCTTCCGGAACGTTTTCGGGCTAAAGTAGCCGCGATCGAAACGGTCAAACATCCGGACGAGATGAAAGTCGAAGAGTTAGTAGAGCAAACTTATGAGATGACTTTTCCTACTAACCAATCTTCTTCCAAGTCTTTTTCTAAAAGCACAGGGGTTGCACTCAAATCAACAAAGAAAGAAGAAGACGACT